>NW_026728235.1:0-60000 GCF_030684315.1 Stegostoma tigrinum
ACACACTCACTCACACTCGCACTCCCGCACACACTCACACCCGCACTCACTGACACACACTCACTCCCGCACTCAGTCACACACTCACACTCACTCCGTCACACACTCACACTCACTCCCTCACACACTCACTCCCGCACTCACACACACACTCACTCATACACTCACTCCCGCACACTCACTCACACACTCACTCACTGCCGCACACTCACTCACACACTCACTCCTGCACTCACTCACACTCACTCCTGCACTCACTCACACCCGCACTCACTCACACCGCACTCACTCACATTCACACCCGCACTCACTCCCGCACTCTCACACACACACTCACTCCCGTGCTCACTCACACACTCACTCACGCACTCACTCCTGCACTCACTCACTCACGCACCGACTCACACACTCACTCACGCACTCACTCGCTCACACTCACTCACACACCGACTCACACACTCACTCACACACTCACTCACGCACTCACTCCTGCACTCTCACACTCACTCCCGCACTCACTCACACTCGCACTCACTCACACACTCACTCCTGCACTCACACACTCACTCCCCCACTCACTCACACTCGCACACACTCACTCACACCCGCACTCACTCACACACTCACTCCCACGCACTCACACCCGCACACTCACTCCCGCACACACACTCACTCCCACAGTCACTCTCACACTCTCTCCCGCACTCAGTCACACACTCACTCACTCACACACCGACTCACACACTCACTCCCACACCCACTCACACACTCACTCCCGCACTTACTCACACACTCACTCCCACACTCACTCACACACTCACTCCCGCACCCACTCACACACTCACTCACACACTCACTCACACACTCACTCACACTCGCACTCACTCACACACTCACTCTTGCACTCACGCACACACTCACTCCCGCACTCACTCACACTCACTCACACACACCCGCATTCACTCACACTCACACCCGCACTCACGCATTCACTCCCGCACCGACCTACGCACTCACTCACACACTCACTCCCTCACACTCACTCCCACAGTCACTCTCACACTCACTCACACACTCACTCCTGCACTCACTCACACACCGACTCACACACTCACTCCCGCACTTACTCACACACTCACTCCCGCACTCACTCCTGCACTCACTCACACTCAGTCACGCACTCACTCCCGTTCTCGCTCACACACTCACTCCCACACTCACTCCCTCACGCACTCACTCCCGCACCGACTCACGCACTCCCTCACACTCACTCACACACTCACTCCTGCACACACTCACTCCCCCACTCACACACATTCACTCCCGCACTCACTCACACACACTCACTCCCGGACCCACTCACTCACTCCCGCACACTCACTCACACACCAACTCATACACTCACTCACACACCGACTCACGCACCCCTGCACTCACTCACACACTCACTCATTCACACACTCACTCCCACACTCACTCCCGCACTGACTCACTCACACACTCACTCACTCACACTCACTCACTCTCACTCACTCCCGCACTGACTCACACACTCACTCCCGCACTCACTCACACATTCACTCCCGCACTCACTCCTGCACTCCCGCTCACACTCACTCCCGCACTCACTCACACATTCACTCCCGCACTCACTCACACACTCACTCCCGCACACTCACTCACACACCGACTCACGCACCCCTGCACTCACTCACACGCTCACTCACACACTCACTCCTGCACACACTCACTCACTCATGCACTCACTCACTCCCACACTCACTCACTCACACACACACTCATTCCCGCACTCACTCACATACCGACTCACGCACTCGCTCCCGCACCAACACACCCTCACTCCCGCACTCACTCACACACTCACTCCCGCACTCACACACACTCACTCCTGCACTCACTCACACACTCCTGCACTCACTCACACTCACTCCCGCACTCAGTCACTCACACTCACTCTCGCACTCGCTCACACACCGACTCACACACTCACTCTTGCACTCACTCAGGCACTCACACGCATTCACTCCCTCACACACTCACTCGCGCTCTCACACACTCACTCCCGCACTCACTCACACACTCACTCCCGCACTCTCACACTCACTCCCGCACTCACTCACTCACACACTCACTCCTGCACTCATGCACACACTCACTCCCCCACTCACTCACACTCGCACTCACTCACACACTCACTCACACCCGCACTCACTCACACTCACACCCGCACTCACTCATTCACGCATTCACTCCTGCACTCACTCACACCCGCACTCACTCACTCACTCCCGCACTCACTCACACACTCACTCCCACACACTCACTCACACCCGCACACTCACTCCCGCACACTCACACACTTACTCCCACAATCACTCCCACAGTCACTCTCACACTCACTCCCGCACTCACACACTCACTCCCGCACACACTCACTCCCGCACACACTCACTCCCACACTCACTCACACACCGACTCACACACTCACTCCCGCACCCACTCACACACTCACTCCCGCACTTACTCACGCACTCACTCACACATTCACTCCCGCACTCACTCACACACTCCTGCACTCACTCACACTCACTCCCGCACTCAGTCACACACTCACTCACACACTCACTCCCGCACTCAGTCACACACTCACTCACTCCTGCACCGACTCACGCACTCACTCACACTCACTCACTCATGCACTCACTCCCGCACTCACTCACACATTCACTCCCTCACACTCACTCACACACTCACTCCCCCACTCACTCACACATTCACTCCCGCACTCACTCACACACACTCTCTCCCGGACCCACTCACGCACTCACTCACTCCCGCACACTCACTCACGCACCAACTCACGCACCCCTGCACTCACTCACACACTCACTCACACACTCACTCCCACACTCACTCCCGCACCGACTCACTCCCGCACTCACTCATACACTCACTCACTCACTCCCGCACTGACTCACACGCTCACTCACACATTCACTCCCGCACTCACTCACACACACTCACTCCTGCACTCACTCACACACTCACGCCCGCACTCACTCACATACTCACTCCTGCTCTCACACACTCACTCCCGCTCACACTCACTCACACATTCACTCACACACCGACTCACGCACCCCTGCACTCACTCACACACTCACTCCCACCCTCACACACTCACTCACTCACACACTCACTCCTGCACACACTCACTCCCGCACTCACACACACACACTCATTCCCGCACTCACTCACACACCGACTCACTCGCTCACACACTCACTCTCACACTCACTCTCACACTCACTCCCGCACCGACTCACGCACTCGCTCCTGCACCGACACACACTCACTCCCGCACTCACTCACTCACACACCGACTCACACACTCACTCGCACTCACTCGCACTCACTCCCGCACTCACTCACACACTCACTCCTGCACTCACTCACAGACTCACTCCCACTCACTCCCGCACAGACTCACTCCCACACCCACTCACACACACACACACTCACTCACTCATACACACACTCCTGCACTCACTCCCGCACTGACGTGCACACACGTACACACCCACACACTCGCGCGCGCGGACGCACGTGATGGATCACTAAAACAGTGTGAGTCCATCACCAACATCCCCCGTGTCCTGCCTGACAATCCTGGTGGTTATCGCTTATTGAAGTGTCATGGTCGGCCACAGAAATTACACAGAAATGCTAACATCGCATCAGCCTTTCTCAGGGGGGACTGGAACACATCCTGAGGCAGGATGTGCTGCCCACGAGGGGAGTTCTGTGCAATTGAACCACAATGAGCCCCACGGATTTGAGAGATTCCCCAAAGCAGATGGCCTTTGCTGAAGTGCGGGAGTTTGTAACGGGGGGGATTGTACCAGGGAGCCGGGTTCGATTCCAGCCTCGGGTGACTGCCTGTGCGGAGTTTCCGCATTCGCTGAGCGGTTTTCCTCCACTTTCCCCTGACTGTGCCGGAATGTGGGATGTATTGGCCGTGCTGTTTTGTGCAGGCTGTGTGGATTGGTCATGGGAAGTGAGGACGTACAGGGATAGTGAGTCTGGGTGGGATGCCGTTCTGAGGGTCAGTGCGCCCTCGACGGTCCGAATGGCCTGCTTCTCTGAAAATCAAATCAACCCGATTGATCACCATGTTGTGGGGAGTAGCTCAGGTTGATAGAAGTGGCTTCCTCTGATCAGGCAGTCTAGGGTCATGCTCTAAACAGGAAGATAGATCTCTCCAGAGTGGGGTTAGGAAACATTTTTACAGGCAACGCTCAGTTGCGAGTTGAGAACTGCCATCCGCAGATGGGAGTTTATGTCTGCACTCAGGCTGACAATAGTCAGAATTGCCCACTTTTCCTTTAAAATTAAGTTTTTAAGAGCATTCTTGAGCTTTAAATTCTTTGCTGGACACTTTTACACAATGAGTTTTTTAAAGAAGAAATCAAGTTTAACTCAGTAACGCCTATGTTCAGCATTTCAGCCGGTGAGTGGGTGCACAGCAAGATCCCAAAAAAACATCACTGCCCGGGTGAGCTGTCGTTTTTTATTTAATTGGTTCTTGTTGTTACGACACTAGGAAGAGCTTCCTGTGGAGAAACAGTGCCCACTTCTTCCCCACCCCCCAGCTGTGATGGTTTTGGGAATTGCAGAGTGGGATTCGAACACTTGACCTCTTCGAGCCACAGAGCCACGGCCACCGCTGTGTATCCACCTTCTCCAGCCACTCGGCTGCCTCTCCACATGGGATTTCACCTCCGTATCATCCTGCCCCACACAGCAACCACATGCCACTACTTCTGGAAGCCAGTTGCATCGATGCCCTTTTTTAAAGTAGGACTGTAACTCTCTCTCTCTCCTTTACAGCGTCCACAGAGACAAGGGGTCGAGGCAGCAGATTTACCAATTGGGAGCGGATTCCTGTGACACAGAGTTCATGGCGCCCGCTGTACCCATGGCTTAAGCAGCGTCTCTTACTTGGGGCCTGTGGGATGGGGAGAGGAGAGACGGAGAGAACAGCCATGCGTTTGCATCGCCGTGGGCACCACGAGCAGGATCGCACAAAGGCTTACAGACTAACCACATCTACTCAGAGTACATTCTCACCGTTTACTGGCTCAGTCTAGCCCCGGTCTCCTCCATGAGTAGAATGTAGCTCTGCTGGGCGAAATAAAATGGCGAATAGAATAGCAAAAGTCTGATAAGTTTCCATTTTGGTGGGACATGAGGCCCAGTTGGTAAGTCACACTACTCCCCAGCACCTTGGGGACTATACTTGTTGGAATTTAGAGGAATTGTGGGGGCAGGGTGGTATCTTATAGAAACGTATAAAATTACAAGGGAAGGGAGAGGGTAGGAACACAGAGGGTGTTCTCACTGATGGGTGAAACTAGAACGAGGGGGAGCAGATTTAGGACTGAGCTGAGTAGGAACTTCTTCACCCGAAGGGTTTGCAAATCCGCGGAATTCTTGGGCCCAGTGAAGCTGCCTCGTTGAATGTTTCCTGAGCAGTAGGTAGGTTCTCAGTGGAATTAAGGGGCGACATTGAGCCTGAGGAGGCAGATCTTTACAGCAATATCCCTTTCGTTGAAAGCAAAAGTATGCTATTAGCTTGGCCTAAATATTTTCACGAAAGGTTTCATTTTTATTCAGAGGGAGGGCAGAAGTTTCAAGGTTGAAAACCAGCTGTTGGCTGGCACCTCTTCGGCGCGACTGGCACAAGGGGGAATGACCAATCCAGCAGTGTTTTTTTTTCTTTGGGCGTGCCTGTTAAGTAGCCTGGTGTCTGCAATCTGACCGTTGGCGTCTGGCGAATGGGCAGGCAAGGTGCCTGAAGAAGGGCTGGCCCAAATTAGCTCAGTTCGGTGCCATCTCAAAGGGGGATGGGATGGCAGGGGACATCACCTGAGGGTGTGAGTGGGCAAAGCTGTCACTGACAGAGTTTGATGGGCAAGTTGGCTTTAGAACCAAAGACAGTCAATCTGATTACTTTCTGAAGGCAAAGATACAGGGAAATGAGCGATCTTTGGAGATGATGCGGGAGCAGATCAAAACAAAAAAATATTCAAGGCAGCTCGGGGACGTCAAGCCTTTTTTGCCTCAAGGAGTCAGAGCTGATAGGAGTCTTAAAAGACCCAGGTTTGATTCTGGGGAATGGACTTAGTTCTGGTCACCGTAACTGAGGAGAGGATCGCCAAAATAGTACAGAATCTTCCCCTCTGTGTCTCCTCCTGTTCCCAATTGAAATATGCTTCCACGCCGCTGGAAATTTCTGAACCCAAGTCATCAGGTCTTCCTGAATGGCCAGGCCAGAGCTAGGGTTAAGGCCCGGGTGTGTCTTCACCTGGACTGAGTGTGCACGGAGGATCGTGGGGCAGAATGGCCTCCTCCTCCTGGGACTGCAGAGCAACCCCCTCTCCCGGCGCGGTTTTAACTTCACCGGCAGGTGGAGAAAGGCTTTGTTCCCAACGGGCAGGGACAAACCTCCGTGCATGTTTTACCGGGGCGCAACGCGTGGGTGTCACTCCCAAACGACGATATAAACCCCGGAGCTGTCGATGGCCGTGTTCCTTTCTGTTCTGTGCAGGCCACGAGTAACCGCTGCAGTGCGACTGAGAACAGAACACGTTCAGAAAGGACCGAAACGGCAGCACGCCAACGCCAGGGTCAAAGGGAGGAACGATCGCCGACCCAACAATTTGGACACTTCTGCGTTATTTTCCCCTCCTCACGTCTGAGGAAACAGTCACTTCTTTAATCGGAAGCCGAAGTGGGGAGGGAGACCAGACAGGGAGCAAGTCATCTTGCCTTGCGGTTTCCACGGCCACCACTCTCTTGCTGTCACCCGCCATTTTTGACAGCTGGGCCTCGACGGGACCCAGCACGCACCCTGCCCACCCAACCCTCACTTTCTTGTTTTTAAAGGGAAGTGAAGGAAATTCCCAGCCGAACGCCCAACGCCTTGCCGATTCAGGGTGACCCGCAGCTAACGGGCCGCGTCGAAGCAGATCTCTCGTTCCCCACTCCTTTAACAATCAGGGTATTTATTGGCTCACCATTTATTGCCTGTCCCCGGTTGCCTCACACTAGTGTTAAGCCAGCAGCCTGGCCCAGGGCTGGCGAGGGTCAGTTGTTGTGTAGATGATGACTATTAAAGTGGAGACTCACCTGATCACCCCCTTTCTCCCCCGACATAGGCTGAGACCGAGGCCCTGAGCTAAAGCAGCATATGCCTGCGATGTGTATCAGGGAATGCCGACAGTGTGGGAGCTAGCCCATCGAAGCGCATCCCACCCAGATTCACCCCGTCAACCCTGTGTTCCCCACGGCCAACCCACCCTAACCCACACATCCCTGTGCACTATGGGTAATTTAGCATGGCCAACCCACCCTAACCCACACATCCCTGTGCACTATGGGTAATTTAACACGGCCAACCCACCCTAACCTGCACATCCCTGGGAACTATGGGTAATTTAGCACGGCCAATCCACCCTAACCTGCACATCCCTGGGAACTATGGGTAATTTAGCACGGCCAATCCACCCTAACCTGCACATCCCTGGGAACTATGGGTAATTTAGCACGGCCAACCCACCCTAACCCACACATCCCTGGGAACTATGGGTAATTTAGCACGGCCAATCCACCCTAACCCACACATCCCTGGGAACTATGGGTAATTTAGCACGGCCAATCCACCCTAACCTGCACATCCCTGGGAACTATGGGTAATTTAGCACGGCCAATCCACCCTAACCTGCACATCCCTGGGAACTATGGGTAATTTAGCACGGCCAATCCACCCTAACCTGCACATCCCTGGGAACTATGGGTAATTTAGCACGGCCAATCCACCCTAACCTGCACATCCCTGGGAACTATGGGTAATTTAGCACGGCCAACCCACCCTAACCCACACATCCCTGTGCACTATGGGTAATTTAACACGGCCAATCCACCCTAACCTGCACATCCCTGGGCACTATGGGTAATTTAGCACGGCCAACCCACCGTAACCTGTACAAAGTGTGGGAGGAAACCGGAGCCCCCCGAGGAATCCACGCAGACACGGGGCCAACTTGCAAACTCTGCACTCAGACAGTTGCCCTAAGGGTCGATTTGAACAAGGGTCCCTGGCGCCGTGAGGCATCAGCGCTGACCTCTGACCCCACCACGCAAAGTGTCGCTAAACGCAGAAGCGTGGAATCCTTCGTGGGCGAGTTTTCGGGTAGACAACAGCTGCTTTTTTAAAAACAAAACACTTCTGCAACCGTTTTCGAAACACTGCGGCCTCTTCCGGAGCACTGCATCCAATTCACCAAACCTCAGGAAGGTCATTACAGCATGGCGGGAATGGTGGATCTGGGGGCTGCAAAAGTGTCTGGAGACAAGCGCGAGTAGGCTGAGGGGAGATTTGATCGCAAAAGTTCTAAGGAAGTGTCACCAGACCCGAAACGCCAGCTCTGATTTCTCTTCGCACCCCACCGCCAGGCCTGCTGAGCTTTTCCAGTAATTTATATTTGTGTTTCTGATTCACAGCGTCTGCAGTTCATTCAGCGTTCGTTTGGTACGCTTGCCTTCATTGGCTAGTGCGTTGAGTATGGGAGTCGGGGGGGCCGTGTTGTGACTGTACAGGGCAGTTGTGGAAGACCGCGCTCGGTTCTGTTCCCCCTGATATTATTAACCTAGAAAGAGTGCAGGAAAGATCTCCCAGAAGGTTCGAGTTAGTTAGAGTTGGAAGGGTGACCTTAAAGAGGTTCATAAAACCATGAAGGGCGCAGATAAGGGGGATAGCCGACAGCTTTTCCCCAGGGTAGGGGAGTGTAAAACTGGAGGACATAAGTGAGAGGGGAGAGATATAACAGGGTCCAGAGGGCTCACACAGAGGGTGGTGAGTGTCTGGAACAGGCTGCCGGAGGCCCTGCCGAGTTTTGTCATTTGAGAAACATTTGGACGGGATAAATGTGGAGGGATATGGACTAAACGCAGGCGAATGGGACTCGATCAGTCACGAAAACTGGGCCTGTTTCTACGCTGCAGACCTCTATGAGTCTGACATGAGTTGAGGGAGTATATCAGTAAGCTGGCGGGGAGACTAATTCGCTTGGGAACTTTGGGAAGTACAACGGGGTTGGGGAGCGGGTGGACGCATTCGCAGGGAAGTTGTGGGGGTGTGTCAGGCCGGAGCGCGGGTTATTTGGACAGCTCATGGCAAGCAGCTGCGCTAAGGGCACAACGCCTCCTTTATGCCATTGTGATGCCACCCGGCTTTAGCGACGGTCGGCTGAGTGGATGTGTCTGTCATTCGGGCTATGCAAGGAAGTGGAGGTGGTGGATGGTGGTTGGGGCTCGGGATTCCTTTCGGACCGGATCCCAAGGATCTCGGGGGCCGAGGTAGATCCGCGTTGCGTCTGTGGACCGGGAATACCCGGGGATTCGGCCCGCACACGGGGACAATTTAAAACAGTGGCAGATTTCCACCGGGGGATGCCAACAGCTGGGTGGTTTGAAGGGGGATGTGAGGAATGCTCAGGGCTCCTGCCGTGGTGGTCCGCGACCAGCAGTGAGAGCTGGCGACCTAGTTCTATTTCCCACACAGCTCCACCTTTGTCTCTGAACAGAAGTAGGCGTTAACATGAAGTGACAGCATCTGTACAATTTCCTGCCGAGTCAGATCCTTTCTCCAACGAAGCGTCTCTGTCTCGAGGCACTGTATCTTCCTCTGTCGGCGCTGACCCATTACACTGCGTTGTTGAGTGGTCAACAGATCCCTTATAGCCAAAGTTGTGAAAGCAACCGTCAACGTCTGCCTTATCTGCCAGGGGGTCCTTCGTAATCTCTCGTTGCAGGAATGCAGCAGAATTAATGCCTGGTCCTGGTAATATAGAAGCAGATCGTTGCTGAAACAGGAAATGTTTTGGTCTACACCCATCAATTTAATTTCGCTCAATGTGAGGGGCTGCATTTTGAAAAGGCACATCAGGGCAGGATTTATACACTTAATGGTAAGGTCCTGGGGAGTGTTGCTGAACAGAGAGACCTTGAGGGGCAGGTACATAGTTCCTTGAAAGTGGAGTTGCAGGTAGACAGGGCAGTGAGGAAGGTGTTCGGTACGCTCGCCTTTATTGGTCAGTGCGTTGAGTAGAGAGAGTTGGGAGGGTCATGTTGTGGCTCTACAGGACATTGGTCAGGGCCACTTTTGGAATACTGCATTCAATTCTGGTCTCCCTGCTATGGGAAAGGTGTTTTTAACCTTGACAGGGTTCAGAAAAGATTTACAAGGATGTTGGAGGGTTTGAGCTGTAGGAAGGGATTGAAGCTGTTTTCCCCAGTGCGTCGGAGGCTGAGGGGGTGACCTTATAGAGGTTTATAAAACCATGAGGGGCATGGACAGGGTGAATAGACAAGGCCTTTTCCCCAGGTATAGGGGAGTTCAAAACTAGAGGGGCATAGGTTTAAGGCAAGAGGGGGAAAGGGACCTGAGGGGCAACGTTTTCACACAGACGGTGGTGCGTGTGTGGAACGAGTTGCCAGAGGAAGGGGTGGGGGCTGGTACAGAGACAGCATTTGTGGATGGCGACATGGATAGGAAGGGTTTAGAGGGATATGAGCCAAATGCTGGCAAACGGGACTGGATGCATTTAGAATATCTGGTTGGCATGGACAGGCTGTACTAAAGGGTCTGTTTTGGTGCTGTACAGCTCTATGAGTCTATTACTAAGTCCAATGTTAACGTAATCAGACAATTGGTCAGCTTTTGTAGCCTGCAGCATTAAATATAGAATGATAGAAAGCACGCTCGGGTTCTGAATTTAATGCTACGGCTGTCCAAGACTTTAGGAAGGTCGCCTTTGGAATATTGGGTGCAGCTCTGGTCACCCACACACTCCCAGCCGGACAATTTGGAGAGAGGGTCTGATCTAAACGTTGCCTGGTCTGGTTGATTTTATTTATGAGCAGGGGTCACCTAAACTGGGGGGAAGATAGCACGGAGCTGGGTGCACACAGCAGGCCAAGCAGCGTCTCAGGAGCACAAACGCTGACGTTTCGGGCCGAGACCCTTTTCTCTGGAGGCTATGGGGCAACTGGGTAGAGGCACACAGATTGTCAGGGGCTGTTTGCCCAGGGGTGGGAAGTTCAGCTGCAGCAGGACTCTGGTTCAAGGTGAGGGGGGAATGCTTAGGGGAGAGGGTGCGGGGGTGGGGAGCACTGGTACGCACTGCCACTGGGTGTGGTGGCACATTGGCAACACCTTGACAGCCATAGAGTCACACGGCATGGAAATTGACCCTTCGGCCCAAACAGTCCGTGCTGACCATAATCCCAAACTAAACTAGTCCCCGCCTGCCTGCTCCTGGCCCATATCCCTCCAAACCTTTCCTATTCATGTACTAATCCAAATAACCTTTAAACGTTATAACTGTAACCACCCCCAACACCGACCATTCACCCTATCTGAACCCCTCATTCTTTTGTAAACCTCAATAAGATCACCTCTCGACCTCCTATGCTTGAACGAAAAAGCTCCCAGTCTAGCCAGCCTCTGCTTATAACTCAAACCTTCCATTCCCGGCAACAAAAATATGAACGTGTGAAGCTGGATGAACACAGCAGGCCAAGCAGCATCTCAGGGGCACAAAAGCTGATGTTTCGGGCCTAGACCCTTCATCAGAGACGGGGATGGGGAGAGGGAACTGGAATAAATAGGGAGAGAGGGGGAGGCGGACCGAAGATGGAGAGTAAAGAAGATAGGTGGAGAGGGTGTAGGTGGGGAGGTAGGGAGGGGATAGGTCAGTCCAGGGAAGACGGACAGGTCAAGGAGGTGGGATGAGGTTAGTAGCTAGATGGGGGTGCGGCTTGGGGTGGGAGGAAGGGATGGGTGAGAGGAAGAACAGGTTAGGGAGGCAGGGACGAGCTGGGCTGGTTTAGGGATGAGGTGGGGGAAGGGGAGATTTTGAAGCTGGTGAAGTCCACATTGATACCATTAGGCTGCAGGGTTCCCAAGCGGAATATGAGTTGCTGTTCCTGCATCCCCATCCTACCTCCCCACCTACACTCACCTCTACAGGCTCCACCCCCACCTCTTTGACCTGTCTGTCTCCTCTCCACCTATCTTCTCCTCTCTCCATCTTCTATCCACCTCCCCCTCTCTCCCTATTTATTTCAGAATCCCCTTCCCCTCTCCCTCTTCTGGTCTAGGCCTGAAACGTCAGCTTTTGTGCTCCTGAGATGCTGCTTGGCCTGCTGTGTTCATCCAGCTCCACACCTTGTTGTCTCGGATTCTCCAGCATCTGCCGTTCCCACTATCTCTCATTCCCGGCAACATCCCAGTGAATCTCTTCTGAACCCTCTCCAGCTTAATAACATCCTTCCCATAACAGGGAGGTGAACAGAGGGATGGAAACCGCAAATGGCTAACGAGAAAGAGGGTCGAAACGGGGATTAGGAATCGGTGTTAGTATTTAGATAAACTAAATGAACCTAGTGTCAACCAAATTGGATTTGAATGTACAACTAACTTCTGGAAATTGCCCCTCCTCCACCACGCCCTGGAGCGTCAACGCCAACATATTTCACGCCCACCATTGACCAACTGCTGCCTTTCGCTCGCTCGGCCCTCCACTCACCGTGAACCGTACTCACCGAAGTAGCTGAGGAGTACAGGCAGGAAGACCAGGCCATGAACGAGGCCCAGTAGGGTGATCACCAGGTTGAGGCGGAAGAAGAAGACCTGAATGAGCTGAGACTGAGCGAAGTACAGGACAATGATCCCGGGGAGGTTGGTCATCGCCACGCCTGCAAACACCTGAGGGGTGGGGGAGGGAGAATCAACTGTGAAGCCTCGACGGCAGCGAGCGGAGGTTACGTCGGGAGGTCGCCCCCGCCCCCCACGCTGACCCCCACAGCGAGTCATCCTCGATCCCAGAGGCTCAGCCCTCGGCCCAAAAGCCACGCAACATGCACGCCCCCCTCGCCCCTCCCCCCGTACGTGACGCTATGTGACCGCAGCCCCTACCTACCGCGCTACCCATGGTGTATGTGGCCTCCTTGGCACGCTGCACCTTATTCTCCTTGGTGCTCATGGCGAAGGAGCGCGTGAGGTGAGAGACAAACTCCACGGAAATGCCAACCGCCTGCAGGGGGTGGAAAGAACAGATGTCAGAGTAAGACCTCGGGAGGAGTCGGGGGGGGGGGTGGTGTTGGGGGTGACAAAGCGCCGGGAGTTGCCGGGGTTGGGGCGGGGGAGGCCGTAGAAAGTCAGGACTCATGGCGTTGCCAGTCAGCGCCTCGCAGAGACGGCAGACTGGCACAGCGGCAATTTTATAAACCCGCGTCCCGGCTTCCGAAGGAGGTTCAATGCAGGGATGTGTGTGGCGGAGCACTTTGGTTGGAAGAACATTGAAGGAGAGTATAAAAGGGGGGGGGGTACAAGGGTGGGCACAGGGGCTCAGTGGTTAGCACCTGCTGCCACACGGCGCCAGGGACTTGGATTCGACTCAAAACCGACAGCAACTTTGCACGTTCTCCCCATGTCTCCACTTTCCAGACGCTCTGGTTTCCTTCCCAGAGTCCAAAAATGTGCAGGTTAGGGTGGACTGGCCGTGCTAAATTACCCATAGTGCCCAGGGGTGTGCAGGTTAGGGTGGACTGGCCGTGCTAAATTACCCATAGTGCCCAGGGGTGTGCGGGTTAGGGTGGGTTGGCCGTGCTAAATTACCCATAGTGCCCAGGGATGTGCGGGTTAGGGTGGGTTGGCCATGCTAAATTACCCATAGTGCCCGGGGATGTGCAGGCTAGGGGGGATTGGCCGTGCTAAATTACCCATAGTGCCCAGGGATGTGCAGGTTAGGGTGGATTGGCCGTGCTAAATTACCCATAGTGCCCAGGGATGTGCAGGCTAGGGGGGATTGGCCGTGCTAAATTACCCATAGTGCCCAGGGATGTGCAGGTTAGGGTGGACTGGCCGTGCTAAATTACCCATAGTGCCCAGGGATGTACAGGTTCAGGTGGGTTGGCCGTGCTAAATTACCCATAGTGCCCAGGGATGTACAGGTTCAGGTGGGTTGGCCGTGCTAAATTACCCATAGTGCCCAGGGATGTGCAGGTTAGGGTGGACTGGCCGTGCTAAATTACCCATAGTGCCCAGGGATGTACAGGTTCAGGTGGGTTGGCCGTGCTAAATTACCCATAGTGCCCAGGGATGTACAGGTTCAGGTGGGTTGGCCGTGCTAAATTACCCATAGTGCCCAGGGATGTGCAGGTTAGGGTGGATTGGCTGTGCTAAATTACCCATAGTGCCCAGGGATGTGCAGGTTAGGGTGGGTTGGCCATGCTAAATTACCCATAGTGCCCAGGGATGTGCAGGTTAGGGTGGGTTGGCCATGCTAAATTACCCATAGTGCCCAGGGATGTGCAGGTTAGGGTGGGTTGGCCGTGCTAAATTACCCATAGTGCCCAGGGATGTGCAGGTTAGGGTGGGTTGGCCGTGCTAAATTACCCATAGTGCCCAGGGATGTGCAGGTTAGGGTGGGTTGGCCGTGCTAAATTACCCATAGTGCCCAGGGATGTGCAGGTTAGGGTGGGTTGGCCATGCTAAATTACCCATAGTGCCCAGGGATGTGCAGGTTAGGGTGGGTTGGCCGTGCTAAATTACCCATAGGTCCCAGGGATGTGCGGGTTAGGGTGGGTGGGCTGTGGGAAATTGCCTCTGGTTCGCAGGTTAGGTGGGTTCGCCATTCAGAAATGCAGCGTTACAGGGATAGAAAAGCACATTACAGGAAAAGGTGGGAGTGCGTTGGTGAGAGAGCATGTAAGCGATATACAAGAATGGTTCCAGGGATGAGAAACGTCACTGATGAGGATGTTGTGTAGAGGTTGGGGCTGTTCTCCTTGGAGAGCAGAGGGCGTCTGACTTTCAAAATCAGGAGCGGGTACTGGACAGAATGGAGAGGGAGACGCAGTTCCTGTTTGTAGAAAGAAGAAGAGGGGAATTTGAATTAAAATGATGGCAAACGAAACATGGGTGCGAGAGAACTTTCCTACCGAGAGGATGGTTATGGCGTGGAATGCACTGCCTGGAAACATGGGGGAGGCACTGGGGAGGGGCGTCAAGGGAGGAATGTAACGCAGGGAAGTGCGGGCGATAGTGTAATTGCTTGTAAACCATAGATTTTGTTTTGAGGAGTGGTCTTACGCTCCGAGCAGCTGTGACCCGATTCAGAGCGGGAAGCAGGGAGGTGGGACAGGCTGGAATTGTTGGCTTCGATGGGACAAATGGCCCTTTTGGAGAGTCCGATAGAGAGAGAGAGAGAAAACGTGACCACGCGCCACAGACTGCGAGTCCCTCACCGTCACGAGATTGATGAGGGACACGGCGTTGTAGGGAATGTCCCACAGGGTCATCACCCCGACTGTGTCCACGATGATCATCACGATAGTGATCAGGTTCAGGAATCCCGAGTGAATGTCCATTCCCAGCAGGATGCAGCAGACCACAAATGTCGGGATCAGGCACAGTCCGATGTTGAAGAGGCCCTCATTCACTATGGTCAGGTACTGCTCGTAATATACATAGGTGATCCTGTGATGCAGAGAGACGGGCACATCGCTGTCAAGTGACAGTTCACCATTGGGTCCAGAGGCTGGGAATCCCGCAGCAAATAACTCCCGCTCCCCCCCCCCACACTGATCTTGTCCCACCATTGACAAATCAGGAGGGTTTGTCCCAGATGGGGACAACTCTAGTGACACTGGAGAAGCTCGACACCATCCAGGGACAGAGCAGCACCCACCCCCCGCCGCTCGATTGGCGCCCACATCCACAAACGTCCCACTCTCCCCAACCCCCCACCACCGACTCTCAGTCGCAGCAGTGTGTACCATCTACAGGATGCCCTGCAGTGACTCACTGAGTGCCCACCTTCCAAACCCACGACCCACTTCCATCCAGATTGAAAAGGCGTGTAACAGGCAACTTTTTCACCCAGAGGGTGTGTGGAACGAGCTGCCAGGGCAAGTGGTGGGGGCTGGTACAATGACAGTATTTAACAGGCATCTGGATGCGGACATGGAGAGGAAGCGTTAGGAGGGATATGGGCCAAATGCTGGCAAATGGGACTGGATTAATTTCGGATGTCTCGATGCACGGACGAGTAGGGCCGAAGCGTCTGTTTGCGTGCTGCACAGCTCTCTGAGCGTCTACGGGAATTCTCAGTGAATGGGCCATGCTCCAAGATGCTGAAGATGATCAGGTGAGTTATGAGGGTGGTTATCACATGCTTTCTCAGTCGCGGTTCGAAGAGAACGGAGGTTAATGATGGAGCTGTCCAGCAATTTGGTGAGGTCACAGCTAACGCACAGGTCTGGTCCCAGCAACATAGGAAGGATGGGATCGTACCAGAGTTGGGGAGGGGTGCCGGGGGGGGGGGGGGGGGGCGGTGGTGCGCAGAGGGAGATTCACCAGGACGTTGCCCGGGAGGGAGCCGGAAAGAGGCTGGATAATGTCAGGTTATCTTCTTTGGAGCAGGGTAGGCCGAGGGAGGCGGCCGAGCAGAGGATTATGAGGGGCAGCGGATGGGGAAGGGGAAATAGAAAGCCTCTGAGTTGAAGGAGGGATCACGACTGTAGAGTTAAATGCGAGAGTTTGGGATGGGAGTTGAGGAAATGTTGTCACCCCGGGTGGGGGGTCTGGACTGCCCCTGACTGCAAAGGGGAGTTATAGACCGTAGAAAATAGTAGAATCCCTACGGTGTGGAAAGTGTCGAGGCGGGAAGCCTGACAACTTTTAAGAAAGGTGAGCGCTTAAGGTGTCCCAACTTTTGAGGCTTTTGGCCTAGCATGGGAAAGTGAGGCAGGCGCAATGCTGGGTGGGAGCGGCAAGACGGGCCGAAGGCTCTCCGCTGAACTGTATGATGCGTTCAGCCTGGGTGAATCAAACACGACGAGCATCCATCGCTCAATTAAACACAGGAGTGATGGAACAGAGACGGTGTTACCTCAGGCCCGAACCTTGGACGGAAACTCACGTGTATGGGAAGACTTCGAAGTTTGGATGGGTCCCCGGGACTTCCCTCATGCTCTCTGTGATGTTGGCAGCGATCTCACGGGCTATCTTCAGCGCAGCAGTGTACTCCTGTGAATTTTTCAGTGGGGTGTGGTAAGCCATGAATCTGGAGGCTGAGCGGCAGAAACACATCCGAGGTTATACATTTCCCGAGCAAAAAGAAACAGGAAATTCCTGACAACTTTGCTCAGAGAGCTGTGCAGCATGGAAACAGACCCTTCGGCCCTACTCGTCCGTGCGCCTAGATATCCGAAATTAATCCAGTCCCATTTGCCGGCATTTAGCCCCTATCCCTCTAAACCCTTCCTATCCATGTCCCCATCCACAAATGCTGTCCCTGTACCAGCCCCCACCCCTTCGTCTGGCAGCTCGTTCCATACACACACCACCCTCTGCGTGAAAATGTTGCCCCTCAGGTCCCTTTTAAATCTTTCCCCTCTCACCTTAAACCTATGCCCCTCTAGTTTTAGACTCCCCTTGTTCATTCTTCCTGTTCATGCCCCTCATGATTTTATAAACCTCTATAAGGACACCCTTCAGGGAAAACAGCCCCAGCCTCTCCCTGTAGCTCAAACCCTCCAACATCCTGTAAATCTTTTCTGAACCCTTTCACGTTTAACAACATCCTTCCTGTAGCAGGGAGACCGGGATTGAACGCAGTATTCCAAAAGGGGCCCTGACCAATGTCCTGTAGAGCTGCAAATGTCCCTCTCAACTCCCTCTACTCGACGCACTGACCAATAAAGGCGAGCGTACCGAACACCTTCCTCACCGCCCTGTCTCCCTGCAACTCCACTTTCAGGGAGCTCTGTACCTGCCCCTCAAGCTCTCTCTGTTCAGCAACACTCCCCAGGGCCTTACCATTAAGTGTATAAGTCCTGCCCTGATGTGCCTTTCCCAAAGCGCAGTCCCTCACATTTATCTCAATTAAACTCCATCCACATTTCAGGGATTGAGGCATGTGAAACGGTTACAGGAGAGAAGGAGTCCCTTTCGTTCATTGTAGCTGTGCCGGGAGGTGGACCGAGGTCAGGGTCCCATCATGTGAACCTCAGAACACTGTCACATTCATTGCATTGGAAATCACAGCTCTCACTGTATTTTTACAACATATGAATTGTTCATAGGACGCGAGGTTTCAGTAGCTGGGCCAGCATGAGTTGCTCCTAATTTCCCCCGCCTTGGGAAGGTGGGGGTGAGCCATGTGGTGTAGGGACCCCCACACGGTGCCCTCAGGGAGGGAGTCCCAGGATTCTGACCCAGTGACGCTGAAGGAATGGCCGATATATTTCCCAAGTCGGGGATGGTGAGGGGCTCGGAGGGTGAGCTTGTGGGGGGGGGGGGGGTGGTGTTCCCATGTACCTGCTGCCCCTTGTCCTTCTGGATGGAAGTGGGTGGTGGGTTTGGAAGGTGCTGCCTGAGGGACCTCGGTGAGTCGCTGCAGGGCATCTCATAGACGGTACCCACTGCTGCGACTGAGTGTCGGTGGTGGGGGGTGAAGTGGGATGTTTGTGGGTGTGGGGCCAGTCGAGTAGGGGGGCTGCTTTGTCCCTGGACGCTGTTGAGCTTCTTGAGTGTTGTAGGAGCTGCCCCCATCCGGGGCAAGTGGGGGGTATTTCATCGCCCTCCTGACTTGTCGATGGTGGGGCAGGCTTCGGGGGTGGGGGGAGTCAGGAGGGGAGCTACTCGCTGCAGGATTCCCAGCCCCTGACCCGCTCCTGTAGCCGCTGTGTTTCTGTGGGGCCAGTCCTGTTCAGTTTGTGGTCAGTGGTAACCCCCAGGATGTAGACGGCGAGGGGGAGCGGATTCAGTGATGGGAACGCCATTGAAGGTCAAAGGGAGGTTCTCCCCTGCTAGAGATAGCCATTGGCTGGAAACGGACAGCCATTGACCAATCCCAGCTCCTGACCTTTTTGGTGCAGCGTTCGCATTGAATGTCAAGGGGAACGATGGTTCGATCCTCTCTCGTTGGGGATGGGCATAGCCTGGCATTTCAGATTGGTGTTTCTATATTTTGACCTCTGCTGCCTATTTGCCCACTATTTTTCATTTCTAGATGTTTCCACGGCCTTGGGGTGGGGGTGGGGGTGGGGGGGGGGGGTGGTGGGGGCGGGGTGGGGAGCGGGGGAGGAAAACACCGGTTCCCCAAAAGACAGGCTTTACCAACGAACATCTTCCCGAGCACTCACCCAAGATCGCACCATTCGGGTCTCTTTTCACCGCATTTCCATAAGCTCCCAGACCCCTGGAAGGGAAAAGGTCCTCCTTATGGTGATCACCATCGGTTAAAAAGAACATAGAATGCGCTAACAGTGACCGTGCCACACTGCTCAACCTGAGCACAGACATTTCCAAGTCCCAACTCCCTCCTTACACAGAGGCATAGAGTCACACAGCACAGAAACAGACCCTTCGGTCCAACCGGTCCATGCTGTCCCAAACTAACCCAGTCCCCACCTGCCTGCTCCTGGCCCATATCCCCCCAAACCTTTCCTATTCATGTACTTATCCAAATGTCTTTTATACGTTGTAACTGTACCCCGTCCACCACTTCCTCTGGAAGCTCATTCCACACACGGACCACTCTCTGTGGATATAAAAGTTGCCCCCCCATGTCTTTTTCTACCCTTTCCCCTCTCACCCCTAAAATGTGCCCCCTAGTCTTGAAATCCCCCACCCTACAGAAAGGACCATTCACCCTCTGCATGTCCCTCATGGTTTTATTAACCTCGATAAGGTCACCCCTCAGCCACCTACGCTGCAGGGAAAAAGTCCCAGCCTCTCCCGGTATCTCAAACCCTCCATTCCCGGCAATATCCTGGTAAATCTCCTCAATAATGTCCGTCCTGTAACGGCGACTAGAACGGGACACAGAGCTCCAGAAGAAGGCTTCACCAACATCCTGTACAGCCTCAACGTGACGTCCCAACTCACTGAGGAGGTTCAGATATTCGGCAAAATGTTACATTAGCCCTTCTTGTGAAACATCAGAGGGGGTACTCTGCACATAGAAAACATCAGCACACAAGGCATAGAGTTTATAGATTTCATCTCATCACGCATAGAATGCCAACAGTGTAGAAGCAGGCCATTCAGCCCATCCAGTCCACAGTGACCCACTGAACAGCATTCCACCCAGACCCACACCTATCCCAGTCACCCTGCATTTCGCCAGATTAAATCCACCCTCACCTGCACATCCCTGGGCACTATGGGTAATTTAGCATGGCCAATCCACCCTAACCCGCACATCCCTGGGCACTATGGGTAATTTAGCACAGCCAATCCACCCTAACCTGCACATCCCTGGGCACTATGGGTAATTTAGCACGGCCAATCCATCCTAACCCGCACATCCCTGGGCACTATGGGTAATTTAGCACAGCCAATCCACCCTAACCTGCACATCCCTGAGCATTGTGGGTAATTTAGCACGGCCAATCCACCCTAACCTGCACATCCCTGGGCACTATGGGTAATTTAGCACGGCCAATCCACCCCAACCTGTGCATCCCTGGGCATTATGGGTAATTTAGCACGGCCAATCCACCCGAACTTGCACATCGCTGGGCATTATGGGTAATTTAGCACGGCCAATCCACCCTAACCCGCACATCCCTGGGCATTATGGGTAATTTAGCACGGCCAATCCACCATAACCAGCATATCCCTGGGTACTATGGGTAATTTAGCACGGCCAATCCACTTTAAGCTGCACATCCCTGGGTACTATTGGTAATTTATCACGGCCAATCCACCATAACCAGCACATCCCTGGGTACTATGGGTAATTTAGCACGGCCAATCCACTTTAAGCTGCACATCCCTGGGGCACTATGGGTAATTTAGCACGGCCAATCCACCCCAACCTGGGCATTATGGGTAATTTAGCACGGCCAATCCACCCGAACTTGCACATCGCTGGGCATTATGGGTAATTTAGCACGGCCAATCCACCCTAACCCGCACATCCCTGGGCATTATGGGTAATTTAGCACGGCCAATCCACCATAACCAGCACATCCCTGGGTACTATGGGTAATTTAGCACGGCCAATCCACTTTAAGCTGCACATCCCTGGGTACTATTGGTAATTTATCACGGCCAATCCACCATAACCAGCACATCCCTGGGTACTATGGGTAATTTAGCACGGCCAATCCACTTTAAGCTGCACATCCCTGGGGCACTATGGGTAATTTAGCACGGCCAATCCACCCTAACCTGCCCATCTTTGGACTGTGGAAGGAAAACGTGAGAGAGATTTGAGAGGCTCCGCATTTTCTGCAAGCAGGCGAGACGGCCCTTTTGAAAAGACAGGGTGAGCACGGAGAGCGACAACTTCACTTGGGAGGCATCAAGCTCAGGAATCGCAGCCATTTTGGATCAGGACATGTTCATCCATTGACAAAGAGATCGGACACAGCGGGAGGCCCTGGGCGAGGAAGTGGGTGGTGGGGGTAGGAATGGTAGCTTGTGATTTTGAGGTGAGAGGTCGGCCCTGACAGTGCAGGCTGGGAGAGGCCTACCCCAGAAGCGACGCCTTTGGGCCTCGTTGGCAAGGCTGGTGGGGTTGGCACCTTCAATCTGTGGCGCCATCTTTTAGCCTCCTCCATCATGTTCCTCAGCGGGCATGAGCCTGATTAAGTTCCCTCGGCTCATGACAAACCACTTACCCCTTGGAGCACTGGAGGGTGGGAATATCATTCAGGAATCTGGGCAGGTACAGATTGAACTTCTCGATGTCTGGCCGGATGATACCGTTCTGATTGGACGCCATGCACGTCTTACGGCAGTTAAGCTGATCTGGACAAGATGGAAGGGAAAGAGGTGAACCTGGGCCTCAGGCTGAGCGATCTAACGATGGCGGGGAGGAATGGAGCATTTGCAACCCCCCACCCACCACCTCAACAAACCCAACGTGAATGCCCCACTGCCCAGACCATCCCTGGCATTTATCCCGCTGTCCGACTGGCTGAGGCGTCGCCGTGGAAACAGGCTCCCAGAATGCCCCGGTGTTTCGGAAAGGGGCGCAAGCGTGGTCCCTTTGCGGGCACCGAGCAGTTTACCACACCCCCCCCAACTCCCCCACCACCACCCGGGTTACAGCTTGGGCAGGGGTCAGGGGACCAGCTCAGCCCACACCCCCTGTGCCCCACTACCGCCCCCTACCACCACCCGGGTTATGGCGTGGGCAGGGGTCAGGGGACCGGCTCGGCCCACACCCCCTGTGCCTCACTACCGCCCCCCACAACCACCCGGGTCATGGCGTGGGCAGGCGTCAGGGGCTCGGCCGACGGCCTCAGATTGTCGCACTCGGGACTGCCCCACGGGGCGCCCGTCGACGCCCATTTCACTTCTTGCGGGTTTCTGCCGGGGGTGGGGTGGGGTGGGGTGGGGGGGGAGGGGGGAAGCGGTGGTTGGGGTTGATGCTGTGCCAATGGGAGCAACGTCGCCCATCCTCCAGCCCGCACGTGCCCCTGCAAAGGGGTTGGGTGGGGGGGAGCCCCTGAGGAAGTCCTCCACCTCGCCCGAAGACTGTCCCCCAATCACTGAATGGAGAGCCCGGGGCGACCTATTATGGGGGGGGGGGGGCACAAGCTAATACTTGGAAGAGCTTATGTTTATCAGCGTTTTGTTACCCCGCCCCTCCCCCCCCCCACACGCATCGTGGAGACGTCAGCCCCCCAGAACACTGCGATCCCATGTGAAACACCATGGAAACCTTCCACGTCAGACAGATGTTTACCTGCACACCCGCTATTGTGGTCTGTTGAGTCCGCTGATCCCCATGTGGCTTCCTCTACATTGGTGAGAACGAGCAGAGGCTCTGTAGAGCTCCTGCGCTCGGTTCGCGACAAACGACATGTTCCAGTCGCGAACCGTTTCAACTCCCCCCTCCCTGGACCTCATCCAGTGTCACAACCAGAAACCGGAGGAGCAACGCCTCATGTTCCGCCTTGGGAGCCAGTTTCAAAATCTCCCCACACGACCCCCCACCCCGACCTCATCCCAGGACCAGCTCCCACCCACCTCCCCTCTCATCCCCACCTCCTTGACACCCTCTGTCTTCCCTCCCACCAACTGGCTCGTCCCGCCTCACTGACCAATCCCCACCATCACCCACCCACCCACCTACAAGCACCTTTCGTGGCCTCATCCCTGACTCTGCGCTCCCCCCCATCACTGCCTCCCCCCCCTCCTAGTTATTTCAGAGGCCCCTTTCCCCTCCCCCATTTCTGAAGAAGGGTCCCGGCCCGAAGCGTCAGCCTTCCTGCTCCTCTGACGCTGCCTGGCCTGCTGTGTTCCTCCGGCTCCACACCGAGTTATCTCGGATTCCCCAGCGTTGGCCGTTCTCACTATCTGTGTGGCAACCGCAGCATTACTGCTGTGAAATATCGGAGGGCCGGGCACGTTTCGCCTCCCATTAACTGGTGGTAACCCAGCGCCCAGTCAGAAAAGTCTCCATTGAATTGGCCGCAACATTGTAGGCCAAAGGCATTTGGCGGGGCAGAGAGGGAACACACAAATGTTCTGCCCACATCACCCAGGGGTCCTTTCCCCAATCACTTTGAGCCAACTCTATCGCGGCTCCCAACACTTCCCCGCCACCGCCTCACCCCCGCGCTTCTGTTCCAGTTTTTGGGAAGGGTTTTGGGGTCGGGACGGATTGGGTGCAAATGGACTTACTGTTGGTTGCCGGGCAGAACTCGCCAGCATTGGGCCCCGTAACGAAGAGCCGGCAGCACCGCGATATCGGGTTGAGCCAGTCGATGAAGTCGTCGACCCAGGAAGATGCCGGGATGGCCATGTAAGACCTATGGAGGGAATGGGGAAAAAGGCAGGAATGAGGGCCACACACACACAGAGAGGCAACGGGGAACATAGCAAGATGGCGGCAGGAAGGTGGGTCAAGCGGAGGTGAAAGGGCCCTCCTTTCCAACAGCTTCCAGCTGGTCCGGCTCACCCCATGGGATCCCTCATGCAGCTCGTGTGTGTGTGTGTGTGTGTGTGTGTGTGTGTGAGAGAGAATGTGTGTGTGTGTGAGAGCGTGTGTACGTGTGTGTGTCTGTGTGCATGTGAATGTGTGTGCGCGCGAGTGTGTCTGTGTGAGTCCGTGTGAGTGTGTGTCTGTGTTCGTGTGTGCATGTGTGTGTGTGAGTGTGAGTGAGTGAATGTGTGTGTGAGTCCGTGTGTGAGTGAGTGAATGTGTGTGTGTGTGTATGTGAATGTGTGTGTGCGCGTGTGAGTGTGTCTGTGTTGGTGTGTGTGAGTGTGAGTGTGTGTGAGTGTGTGTGTGTGAGTGTGTCGGTGTGTGTGTGTGAGTGTGTGTGTGTCGGTGTGTGTGAGTGTGTGTCGGTGTGAGTGTGTCAGTGGGAGAGAACAGGCGGCTATATTGCTGCGGTGGTAAATTTGAAGGCGTGCCCCCCACTTCACTAACAAGGTGAGTTGCAGCCCCCTCTGCGTACATTGTGCACGTCCGAAATCAGGCCCCTGTCCAGCCGTGACCCGCAATGATCCAGCATCGTTTATTGGACCCATTTGGCTGAGAATCCACGTGTTCGCAGACGACACCAGAATTGGGGGGACCGTGGGGGAAGTTCCCCAAGATTACCCAAAAGGATTTTGATCGATCGGGCCGAGGGGTGGTAGATACAGTTAAATTTGGATAAATTCGAGGTGTTGTGTTTTTGGGAAAGGCAAATCAGGGCTGAACTTTTAAATGGTAAGTCCCTGGGGAGTGTTGGTGAACAGAGAGGCCTCGGAGTGCAGGTACAGAGTTCCCTGAAAGTGGAGTTGCAGGTAGACAGGGCGGTGAGGAAGGTGTTCGGTATGCTCGCCTTTATTGGTCAGTGCGGTGAGTAGAGGGAGTTGGGAGGGTCATGTTGTGGCTCTACAGGACATTAATTAGGGCCACTTTTGGAATATTGCGTTCAATCCCGGTCTCCCTGCTGCAGGAAGGATGTTGTTAAACTGGAAAGGGTTCAGAAAAGATTTACAGGGATGTTGGAGGGTTTGAGCTACAGGGAGAGGCTGGGGCTGTTTTCCCCGGAGCGTCGGAGGCTGAGGGGGTGACCTTATAGAGGTTTATAAAACCATGAGGGGCATGGACAGGCGTGAATAGACAAGGTCTTTTCCCCAGGGTATAGGGGAGTTCAAAACTAGGGAATATATTTCTGGGTGAGCAGAGAAAGATTTAAAAGGGACCTGAGGGGTAACTTTTTCACACAGAGGGTGGTGCGTGTGTGGAACGAGCTGCCAGAGGAAGGGGTGGGGGCTGGTAAAGTGACAGCATTAGGATGGCATCGGGATGGGGACATGGATAGGAAGGGTTTAGGGGAATATGGGCCAAATGCTGGCAAATGGGACTATTTCAGTTTGGGAGAGTTGGTCGGCACGGATGAGTTGGGCCGAAGGGCCTGTTTCTGCGTTGTTTGACTCTGTAACCAATGTGTCTCAATCTACCGTGTCGAGTTTTTTTAACTTTGAAAGGGATTAAAGCGATGTGGCAACGGAGAAAGCAGTTGGGGGTCCGTGGCTCCCCGTGCCCGTTCCCCCATCGTGGTGTCCGACACAAACCCTCTGCTTGCCGAGAAAAAGGGTGAACGGCCTCTTCCCGCGATAGGCCACTGGCCCAACCAAACAGCTGAAGCTGCGTTATTGGAGGGCAGTGCCCGCTCGCCACGCAGAGAGGGGGTAGGCGACACTGCGGGCGCATGCCCGTCGGAATTTCCGGAACGGCTTAAACCAGCTGGCACTTACACCTGAGGGAACTCTGTGGCGTATTGGATCTTCTGGGTCATGGAGTTGTTGTCACAGCCCACGCTAGAGCAGACGCCATTCATGCCATCAATGGTAGAGAAATTGTAGCCAGCGGTGGTGACAAAATACACAGGGACGCCCACCTCAAAATACTTGTTGAGGGCCGCAAAGTAATCCAACATGTACGAGCCCTGGGGTGGGGGACGGAAGAGAATGGGTTTTTAGTCACGTTGGATCGAGTGGGATCACGCAGTTGGAGGGTGCCAGCGTTAGGATGCCAAAGGGTCAGCTCTGGTGGCCCACTGTGGTTAAAGCCCCTGTTTATAGGCGTCCAGGACCTAGGCCTGAAAACGCCTGAAGGTAGGCCTTGCCTGGAAAGACCCACCGATGGGCCGCCATACAAAGGGTGGATTTTCATCGTCTTGTTTGCACTGGCCTTGTGCCGGCTCTGCAGCTTCACTGGGGCATAAAAACACATCCCCCCCCCCCCCCCCGGCCATCTCGGCCTGCCACGGCTGCTTCGGCCCGACAGAATGGCGGTCACAGAGCCCGCTGCGGGCCCTTCGCGAGGCAACTGGAGAAAGGCCCCAAAGGAGGGAAAGCTGGCGAGGGGCAGGGGATAAGGCTCGACGAGATAGGGCTGGCACAAACAGGACTGGCTGGGCCAGGAAAGCGGGTGGATGGGCCGAACTGCCACCTTCTGCGATGTGTTATTCAGTGGCGTAAAGTTAAAATCCGATCGGTAGAACCGGCGTGAAAAGAGATGTCCTGACCCCGTCTAGGCCCGCACGTAACCCCAGGACCCGCAGTGATGCGGTCAACTCTTGACTGGGCCCCAGCTTGTGTTCAAGGGGCAATTGCAGACTGGCATCGAAGGTCGCACCCCATAAAAGAATTCAATTTTTAATTTAAAAAAACCCAACCTTTGGCAAAGAAAGTTCCTGATCGAGTCCCACTTGAACGTGAAGCATTAAAAATATTGCAGCGCACACCATGAAGATAAACAATATGATCTGGGGGAGAGAGAGAGAGAGAGAGAGAAATGAGGCATCAATGAAGGGCGTCAGTGTCAAAGGGACAAGCAAGGCCAGAGAAAACGTGTGTGTTTTTCTCCTGGAGGGAAGGGAGTGTGTCAAACGAGGATGGAGCGATGGACGGGTTTGGGAAAATTAGCACCAATCCTTCCCCAAACCGTGGCAAGGATACCCCTGACTGAAATGATCCAACCGTGAGGCTCAATCTAACTGTGTTCCATCGCTCTCCCCAAGTCTGTATTCCGGATCATGGGACAAGAGAGGGCCGGGTTCCCGACCTGCAATTCTCTGTGCAGGACGTCCTGGGCCGACCTCCTTCGTGCCCTGCACCATCCAATGGATGTTGGCACCCCAGGCACGTTGGCGCCATCTTGAATTGGCATCCAAGCTTTGCTTGATCATCGACATCGAAGCTGCTACATGTCTGAAGTGAGTCATTTGTCCGCAAGTGGAGTGGGCACAGGAAAAGATTTGCCAGGATGTTACCGGGACTGGAGAGTTTGCGTTGTAAGGGGAATTTTCCTCTTGGAGCGTCGGAGGCTGAGGGGGTGGCCTTATAGAGGTTTATAACATCATGATGGGCTTGGACAGGGGGAATAGCTAAGATATTTATCCCCAGGGGGTAGGGGAGTCCCAAACTAGGGGGGCATAGGTTGAAGGCGAGAGAGGGAAGACTTAAAAGGGGAGCTGAGGGGTAACTTTTCCCACACAAAGGGTATGGAATGAGCTGCCAGAGGAAGTGGTGCGGGCTGGTATCGTTACAAAATTTGAAAGGCATCAGGATGGGTGCAGGAATAGGAAGGGTTTAGAGGGAATTTCCTGTCACCGATACACAGTCCAGGCCTCACTGCAGATACAGGAGTACAGTAACACCCAGGGCTCCCGGTCCTAGGCCTCAAGTCGACGCAAGACTGTAAGATATAGGAGCAGAAGTAGGCCATTCAGCCCAATGAGTTTGCTCTGCTAGACATTAGCTGATCTGCCCTGAGCTCTGCTGATTGGATTTACAGACCAGCTTAAAGGGATGAACCCGCTAGATTTGGGTCCCCTACAAACTGTTCAGAACCTCGAAGACACTTGTCCCTTTTTCGGCCCAGACCTCTCACTACTGGAGGAGAGAAAAAGCTCCAACCTGTGCAGTCTTTCGATGCAGATATTGACCCGTTTTACTTTTTCCCCTTCGCTGGGGCTCGTAACTCTGCGTTTTTGGCACAAAGCAACTCGAGCATCTCGCACTCGGCCCATCGTGGCCTGACAAAGCATCTGGAGAGCTTTCTGGCACCTCATACATCACAGGAACAGACCCTTCGGCCCAACCGGTCTGTGCTGGCCATAATCCCAAACCAAACTAGTCCCACCTGCCGGCTCCTGGCCCGTATCCCTCCAAACTTTCCTATCCATGTGCTTATCCAAATATCTTTTCAATGTTGTAACTGTACCCCGTCCACCATCTGGAAGCTCATTCCACACACAGACCAGCCTCTGCTTAACAATGTGACTCTCAATTCTTTCCTCTCACCTCAAAAATACACCCCCGAGTCTAGAAACCCCCCACCCTAGGGAAAAGACCCCTGCCATTCACCTTATCTATATCTTATCTATATCCCTCATGATTTTACAAACCTCTATAAGGTCACCCCTCAGCCTGCAGTGAAAAAATTCCCGGCCTATCCTTATAACTCAAACCCCCCCCCCGCTCCCACCATTCCTGGTAAATCTCTTCCGAACCCTCTCCAGTTTAATGATATCCTTCCTATAACCAGAACTGGACACAGCGCTCCAGAAGATGCCTCCCCAATGTCCAGCACAACCTCAACGCGACGTCCCGACTCCTATACTCAAAGGTCTGAGCAATGAAGGCTAAACGCCTTCTTAACCCCCCTGTCTACACGTGACACAAACTTCAGAGAATTATGTACCTGAACCTCTCAGTCTCCCTGTTCAGCAACACTCCCCAAGGACCCTACCATGGAAGGCCTGCCTTTAGGTGTCTATGTCAAAACATAACACTGCTCATTTACGCAGATTGAGCTCCATCCGCCATTTTTCTATCTCTTCCCCTCTTGGGAGTCAACATACCAGATAATTTTGCTTACCACGATTATCCTGGTGACAGGGTGAAGCAGAAATGGGGCGTAATATTCCCTCATCAATGGCAGCAAAAACCCCTCATTTCTCTTCTTCCGCTTTCCGACTTTTGCACGGACGCAGCAACAGATATCGAATCTGTTTTTCTTCGGGAGAGAGAGGGCGGAGGTCAGGCCAGTCACCATAAAACACCGGTTTTCCATTTGGTGTGTGCTATTCCTCACATTTGATTTTTCCCCTGCAGCGCTGTGTAAATACACCGGCCACGCTGCAAACAGGACTGGCCCCACAGAAACACAGCGGCTACAGGAGCGGGTCAGGGGCTGGGAATCCTGCAGCGAGTAACTCCCCTCCTGACTCCCCCCACCGAACCCTGTCCCAACATCGACAAGTCAGGAGGGCGATGGGATACCCCCCACTTGCCCCGGATGGGGGCAGCTCCAGCAACACTCGAGAAGCTCAACACCATCCAGGGGCAAAGCAGTGCCCCCCTCCTCCCCGGCTCAATTGGCCCCACATCCACAAACATCCCACTAACACACGATCCCTGACGCTCAGTCGCAGCAGTGTGTACCGTCTACAAGATGCCCTGCAGCGACTCACTGAGGCCCCTCAGACAGCACCTTCCGAACCCAGGACCCACTTCCATCCAGTTCCCCTCCAAGTAGCACATTAGCTCAGTGCTTAGCGCAGCTGCCACCAGGGGCCCAGGTGCACTTCCACTCTCAGGGCGACTGTCTGTGTGGAGTTTGCACGTTCCCCCTGTGTCTGCGTGGGTTTCCTCCCACAGTCCAAAGATGTGCAGGTTCGGGTGGATTGGCCGTGCTAAATTACCCATAGTGCCCAGGGATGTGCAGGTTAGGGTGGATTGGCCGTGCTCAATTACCCATAGTGCCCGGGGATGTGCAGGTTAGGGTGGGTTGGCCATGCTAAATTACCCATAGTGCCCAGGGATGTGCGGGTTAGGGTGGGTTGGCCGTGCTAAATAACCCATAGTTCCCAGGGATGTGCAGGTTAGGGTGGGTTGGCCGTGCTAAATTACCCATAGTGCCCGGGGATGTGCAGGTTAGGGTGGGTTGGCCATGCTAAATTACCCATAGTGCCCAGGGATGTGCGGGTTCTGGTGGATTGGCCATGCTAAATTACCCATAGTGCCCAGGGACGTGCGGGTTCTGGTGGATTGGCCGTGCTAAATTACCCATAGTGCCCAGGGATGTGCGGGTTAGGGTGGGTTGGCCATGCTAAATTACCCATAGTGCCTAGGGACGTGCGGGTTATGACTATCCGTGAGAAATGCGGGAACAGAGTGGGTCTGTGTGCAGTGCTGTTTGAAGGATCAGTATGGGCTAGATGGGCTGAATGGCCTGCTTCCACGGTGCAGGAATATGATTCTATGAGCCACCTACCATCCGGCTCGGAAATACATCGATCATCCCTTCAGCATCACTGGGCCAGAATCCTGGAACTTCCTCCCTGAGGGCACCGTCTGGGGGTCCCTACGCCACATGGGACTACAGTGGCCCACACCCACTGTCTCAAAGTGGGGGGTGCAGTTCGGAGGGGATCAGGGCAGTAAATGCTGGGCCAGCTTCTGATGCCCACATTCAATGAATAAGGCATTCAGTCACAGGACATTAATGTCACTAACTTCCAGAATTGAGCGAGAGCTTCCTTTTCAATACATGGCTCCTTGTCATTCCATCACTCTGGAACATTAAATATATTTTGGTTCATTTGGTGCAACGTATAAAAGACATTTGGATAAGTACATGAATTGGAAAGGTTTGGGGGGATATGGGCCAGGAGCAGGCAGGTGGGGACTGGGTTAGTTTGGGATTATGGTCGGCACGGACTGGTTGGGCCAAAGGGTCTGCTTCTGCGCTGTGTGACTGCGTGGCTCTCAAATTATCAATTGCTAATTCGAGAGAAGAGGACTTGGAGTCTGGGAGTGACGATGTTCAGCGTGTGTGACAAGCTACAACCCCCCCCCCCCCCCCACCCCGAGAGAATCGCTCAATGTGCATCACGAGCTCAGCCAACTGTACCTCCTCTCTTTTCACGTCCAGGGACATTAGAGCTACAAACGCTGAGATCTGGAGGAGGAAATCGAACAGGATGGCCAGCGCTGCGTAGAGTGCGAAGCTGCGGACGGCCGGCATCTTGGTGAGGGCACCTGGGGCACGGAGAGATGGGCACGTCAGTCCTACCCATTCAGCGGCTCTCTTCCAACAACGATGGCTGCGGTTGGCTCACGGGGAGCGGGGGATGCAGTAATTTCGTGGGACGCCACCACCACCCACCCCCACCACTTCTTCCCGGACATGCTATTCCGCAGTTGGAGGCTGCACTATTTATAGACTGACTTCTGCTTGGTAAGTTTGCAGATGACATCCAAATTGGAGGCTGTAGGGGACAGAGGAAGAAGGCTACCTCAGAGTACAACGGGACTCCAATCAGGTGGACCCATGGCCTGAGGAGTGGCGTTTAATTGAGATAAATGTGAGGGGCTGCGATTTGGGAAAGGCACATCAGGGCAGGACTTATACACTTAATGGGAAGGTCCTGGGGAGTGTTGCTGAACACAGAGACCTTGGGGGGCAGGTACATAGTTCCCTGAAAGTGGAGTTGCAGGTGGACAGGGCGGTGAGGAAGGTGTTCGGTACGCTCGCCTTTATTGGTCAGTGCAGTGAGTAGAGGGAGTTGGGAGGGTCATGTTGCAGCTCTACAGGACATTGGTGAGGGCCCCTTTTGGAATACTGCGTTCAATCCCGGTCTCCCTGCCACAGGAAGGATGTTGGGAAAGGGTTCAGAAAAGATTTACAAGGATTTGGGAGGGTTTGAGCTGTTTTCCCCGGAGCGTCAGAGGCTGAGGGGGTGACCTTATAGAGGTTTATAACATCATGAGGGGCATGGACAGGGGTGAATAGCCAGGGTCTTTCTCCCAGGACAGAAAAACTAGAGGGGCACAGGCTAAGGTGAGAGGGGGAAAGATTTAACAGGGACCTGAGGGGCAACTTTTTCACGCAGAGGGTGGTGCATGTGTGGAACAAGCTGCCAGAGGAAGGGGTGGGGGCTGGTACAGGGACAGCATTTAAAAGGCATCTGGATGGGGACATGGATAGGAAGGGTTTAGAGGGATATGGGCCAAATGGGACTGGATTAGTTTAGAATATCTGGTCATCAGTAGGACCAAAGGGTCTGTTCCCATGCTGAACATTTCCATGGCTTTACATCTGGGGGATCTGAACTCACACAGCGGTGCCACGCCAGCCCAGAGTGTGGGGAGGAACATTTGGTGATTGACAGAGACCCTTGTTGCCAAAGTAGTCAAAGATGAGGATGGGTCTAGTCAAAAGATCCCTGGGAAGGTGAGACTGCCCTGTGAGGGGAGATACGCTTATTCTTTGGTATTTGGTGAAACGAGAGTCAATCTCGCTGGAGCACGCGGGATTCTTACAGCTCTCCGCACGGTAGATGCAGGAAGGGTGCGTCCCCTCTGGAATCGGGGACACAAGTCCCGAGGGAATGGTCCCAAATAAGAGGTCAGCCATTCAGGAATGAGACGCGGAGGAGTTTCTTCACCTGGAGGGTGGGGAGTCTCTGGAATTCTGTCCCGAAAGGCAGGGGGATCCCGCCATTGAGGATGTTCAAGATGGGTTTCTACATCAGGGAAATGGCACTGGGGTCGGACAAGGGGTGGGGGAAGGCTGGATGGATGCCCCGGATGCAGGGGGAGAATTGAAGCATGAGCGAATCCACCTCCCAAAATGGCAACAAAACAGCCGAGATTGGAAGGGCCACTGGGTGGAGGAGACGGACATGTTGGCCGCGTCAGGGCCTTCTGTGTAGGCCGTGGTGTCACCAGGAGCCCAAGTGTGTCTTCCATAAATCAGGAAAATCCAAGGGCCATCTGTCAGCAGCGTGTGCGGAGATGGAAAGGATCTCTGTGTGTAAGGAGGTCCTACCAAATGGCACAGACCAACATGGCATATCTCACCCAGGAAGAAGCAGATTGATTCGGAGATGCTGCAGAGGAGCATGCTGGGAGCCACGTCTCCCAGGACACGGCCAATCTGCTCCTCCGTCCCTTCTTCCGCTCGCCTCTCGTCCCTCTGTGGGTGGAAAAATCACTGTGAATGGTTCCAGAATCTTCTGCCAGTGTGGGGCAGCCCTGGAACTTCGAGAAATTTCCACCTACCCCATCCCCACCCCCACACGAAACCCCGCCACCCACATCAGCCCCCACTCCACCAGCCTCCCACCACGCACTCCAGACCCCACGCTACACTCCAACCTTCCACCACCCAGCCCACACACCCATCCCAACCACCAGCCCACCATTCCCCCGACCCTGAACTCCACCAGCCCCACCCACCACACCCCTCCAACACCACCCTCCCAAACCCCTACCACCACCCATCCCAACCACCGCTCGCCCCACCAACCTCCCACCACCCCCCACTCCAACCCCGCACCCGACCCCAACCACACCCCCACCCTGAACTCCTCCACCCCCGGAACACCACCCTCCCAAACCCCTACCACCACCCATCCCAACTGCTGCCCCCCACCAACCTCCCACCACCCACTCCAACCCCGCACCCCACCCTACTCCACTCCCCCACCATCGCCACACATCCCATACCCACCCTCCCATCTCTACCAACCCGTCGCTGCCCACCCCACTCCACCCACCCTCACCACTCACCCCCGCACCCCAACAACAATACCCTTTCCCCTCTGATGCAAACCCATTTCTTTTTTCACCCTGACCTGACAAGTTCTCCGTCAAAATTTAGTTGCGGGTTCATCGAAGGTCTGGAGACCGAGATTCCAAAATTCCGCACCCCCCCGGCCCCCTCCCCCACCCCTTTCCTGCCTCCCGCCATCTCCAGGGTCTGATCAAGGAACCCACACCACCTCCCCACGATTTTTCGGGCTGTGTTCAGTCACCCCGTGCCCCCTACCCCCCCAACCCTCACCCTCCCCCCTCATCGGTGAACTCAGGAACCGTGTTTGCGTTGGAGGCCCGCTGACCTGGTACTGAAGGACGAGGATGAAGAGGTTGTCTGCCCCAATGGCCAGCACCAGGAAGGGGACCACCTCGAGGATGATGAGCGAGGACGGCACCCCAGCATAGGCGTAGAACCCCATGGATGCAAAAACTGCGCCCAGGACCACGAGAATCCCGCCGAGCCCCAGCGTCACCTTCGAGTCGACCTGCAATCCGGGGTGGGGACAGGGTAGAGAACCAGAAACACTCAAGTGACCCATCTTTCCTTCCCGTCCGCTTCCGGCCGATGGCCAAGCCAGGCCTGGCCTGGTAGGCCTCTGTGTGAACCAGCAGGCGTAAAATGGCTGCCGGGGCGACGTGCGCGTTTCCGTGGCGTGCAATGTTATTTGTGGTGTTCATTAACCACCCGTCCTTAATTGCCCCTCGAGAGGTCGGTGGCGCGCTGCCTTCTTTAGGGGCAGCTAAGAGCCAGACACATCCCTGCAGGACTGAAACCACGTGTAGGCCGGACCAGGTAAGGATGGCTGATTTGCTTCCCATAAGGGGATATTAGTGAGGTAGGGGGGCTTTCTACATCGATTCAGCGCCCCACAGCGATTTTAACCCCAGATTCCCCAGTGTATACATTGCCACAGGGTGATATGACGTCAGCCCCTCAGACTAGGCCTCAGTGTTGCCATGACAATCCCTCCCAAAATAGGGCATACAGTTGCGCAGCAAATCGTGGGCATCCTCTGGCTCTGAGCAACAAGAAAAGCTCTCGGCCCTGCATTAACTTTACGTCAGCGGCTTTCACCTGACGGCCTGAGTAGATCCTGCGCCGATTAGAGCCATAGAACATGGAAACAGACCCTTCGGCCCAACTTGACCAGGTTTGCCCGACTAAAGTGGCACAATTTGCCTGCCTTTGGCCCATATCCCTCCATATTTCCGGTTCTACGCACGCGATGGCTTCAGGCAGTGTTTTCCAGAACCTTATGACCATGAGGCTTGAGGGAGAACAAGTAGATTCGTGGGAAAGGTTCTAGCAAAGTAGGGTTTTGGCTACTTCCTCCAGAGAGGAAATTTGATCGAGGTGTAAAACAAAAATCGTGAGGAATATGGACAGAACGGAGAGGGAGAAACTGGCTCCCATTGGCGGAAGGGTCAAGAAAAATGTCAGCTTAAGGTGATGAGTCCAAGACACAATGGGGACATGGGTGAAGGCATTCTCCCACAGCTGGCTTGCAAGTTTGGGGCGTAGGTAGGGAATTGGCTCATCATCCGATGAGGAGAGAAAACAAAAGAAATTGCGGAGAAGGAGGTGGGGAAAAATGGCGGAGGAGTTGAGGAGGCGGCGGGCGGGGGGGGGGTGCGTAAAACGGCTGCGTTGCTCTAGTACGGGGGCGAGCACAGAGGCGACGGGCCGAACCGCGCTGCCTGACGCTTCCGCGCCACTCCCTTGCTCCCCTGATGGCGAGCGACGGACGCCCGCTCCCGGGCCATGGCAGGACGGACGGTGAGTGGGGTCCCTGCTGGAGAGGGGAGGGTGGCTGCCGTGGGATGGCTGTGCCGGGAGCCTCAAGGGTCAATTTTAGGGGACCGGCGTTCACAGGGTAAGAGGTGGCGCAGCCCAGAGGTAGGCTTTGCGTACCAGCAGAGCATTGAAAGATGCTACTCACCATGATGGTTCGCCAACTTGTGTACTCCCCGAGCGCCAAGGCGATGTAGATGAATATCACCAGGTAACTGATGGCAAAAATGGGAATGTCTTCTGCCGTAGTTCTGTTGATCTCATCCTCCAGGGACCGCTGTGAAGATACGGGGGAGACAAAACCTTTCACAACCTTTCTCGAGGGCCGCCTTGAGGGCCTGGCTACGGCGAGGCAAAATGCACAAATCAACAAACCCCCCTGGCTTGCCCCACCGCTCAGTAAAACCCTGGCTGATTGGATCGTGGCCTCGACCCACCTTCCTGTCAGCCCCAACGATACCCATCAACCCCCTTGGTCAGGCAAAAATCTGCCTTAGAAGCCAGGCCTCAGCCCTAGACGGGCAGTGGGGTGGCTCAGAGGCTAGCATTGCGAGACTCGACGGGCTGAATGGCCTGCTTCCACACTGCAAGGCTTCAATGGTTCAGTTCGACTGCTGCTGTCTCTAATTTCTCCAGTGACCCTGCGCCCAAAGCGGGGAGAAAGGTCATTTCCCTGTCAGCCCAGTCGAGACCTCTTGGGATCTTGTAGGTCCCAGCAGGATCAGCTATTCAATGAGGTCCTGTCTTAAGTGAAGAGCCCAAAACTATGTCCAGATTATGCCTCAATAATGCCCGGTACAGCCACAGTGATCTCTTTCTCTCTCTACATTTTTCAAGCCCCAAAGCGTGATCTCAGAGCGAAGGCTTTCGGCCTGGCGACTTCTTTTGGAGAGTTCGTTCGAAAGAAATGGCTGGGAGCCCCCTACCCGCCAACGCCGTGCCCCTTCGACGTGCCCTGACCAACATTTGCACCGCGGCCAACATCTGGTCGGCACCAAAAATGAAGCTCGGCATCCAGCGAAAGAAGAGAACCAGAGCTTCGGGTCCCGTCACCCTTCCTCAGAACTCTGGTCAGTGTCTTGGGATCTTGCTGTGCACCAGTCACTGCGCCGCATTCCCCCCCAACCCCGGAAGCAGACGGGCGGGAGTCGCCGAGGTGAGGTTTTGCGGGCGGTGGGGGCTCGTCTCGCAGTTGCGAGGGGCGTTGTTTAAGTCCCTTTCCTAGGCGACAAGCACCGTACCGAGGGCATTGGAGATGGGTGGGGGGGGGCACAAATGGTCTGGCAGCCTGGCAATGACGGCCAACGTAGCCCAGTCCTGCCCCGACCCGCTCCGGGCTGCTTTCGCCAGGCCGAGGCACCTACCTCTGACATGTAGACAATGCTGAAGTTGATGGACTTGTTATGTTTGTAGTCCTGGAGAATCTTCAAGTATTCGCGCTCCCAGAGCAAGACAAATTCATGTTTGGGGTCACCGGGTGGGTAGTTGTTTAGAGAGAAGGTCATGATGAACGCTTCTGCCTTGCTGAAATCTTCACCTGTTGGAAGGCAGGGCAGAGCTCGAAGTGAAGCGAAACAAACTCTCAACCCCCCCCCCCGCTAACATCCTCTCAGTAAGTTCTAATTCTGTAGGATGTGGCTATCACTGGTTACAGGGGAGTGGGCATTAGTGCCCATCTTTCATTACCCTCGAACCGGCCAACGCTCTGGGCCATTCCAAGCCTCTGTGAGTCTGGAGCCCAGTTTCAGGTGAGAGGGGGAAAGGGGACTTGAGGGGTAACCATTCCACGCAGAGGGTGGTGCGTGTAGGGAACGAGCTGCCAGAGGAAGGGGTGGGGGCTGGTACAGGGACAGCATTTAAAAGGCAGATGGATGGGTAGGAAGGGTTTAGAGGGCCAAACGCTGGCAAACAGGACTGGATTAGGACAGCCAGTCGGGTTGGGCCGAAGGGTCTGTTTCTGTGCTGTACGTCTCTAAGGAGTCAAGTGTAGGCCAGAACTGGGTGAAGACAGCAGATTTCCTACCCCTGAAGGGGCATTGGCGAGCCTGAAAGGGATGTTTTCACCCTTAAAATGACAATTAGCTCGGCTATGCAGATCTTTATCCAATTCAGGCCCAGAACAGTAACCTGGGGGCTACTAGACCAGGGGTGTTACCACTGCCTCCCCTCAAAACCAAGTTTCTCGAGGGGGCCTCGAAACCAACCACGCTGGCTTGGGTCTTCCCTAAATCTGACTTGAATCGCCAAAACCATCCAGTTAGAACTCCCCCACTGTCTGAGCACAAGGAACACACTCCCCATGGAAGCGAGGAAGGGTCTTCCTAACCTCTCCTGGTGAATCGCTCACCTTCATACCCGCCGACAGCCAGGAATGGAAACACAGGCGCTCCGTAGTCTGCCATGCAGCTCATTCCCAATTCTGTACTGTCCTTGAAGGAGAGAGGCGAGCTGGAGGCGAAAGAGATAGAGGCCTTGTTGAGGGTCACATGGTGACATCCCCGAGCAGACGCTGGTTACAAGGGGCAGCCGCGCAGAGAATGGGATCTTGCTGTGCAGGCAGGGAAATTTACGATAAATTTCAGAAGGGTTGTAAACCGCGAGTGCGGAACCCTGCGAAAGGACGGTGACGGGCGGGCACTGAGGGGGCGGATGAGGTTCACTGCAGAGTGAGGTGTGAGGTGATGCACTTTGGTCAGAAGAGCCTGGAGAGATAGTACAAAATAGGGAGCATATTCTAGAGGGAGCAGAGGGAGCTCGGGGTGTAGGAACACAGATCACTGAAGGTGGCAGGACAAGTGGAGAGAGCAGTTAATAAAATAGCCAGCATTTTTGGCTTTATTAATATGGGGATTGAGTACAAGAGCAGGGAGGTGATGTTGACCTAGTATAAGACACCTGTTAGACCCCAGCTGGAGTACTGCACACTGTTCTGGGTGCCACATTACAGGAAGGATGTGAATGCGTTGGAGAGAGGGTGCAGGAGTGATTTACGAGAACGGGTCCCAGGATGAGAAACATCAGCGACGGGGTTAGATTGAAGAGGTTGGGACTGGTTTCCTCGGAGAGAAAAGGAGGATCTGATGGAGGTTTTTCAAAATCAGTAGCAGGGCCTGGACAGAGAGAGGGAGAAGCTGTTCCTGTCTGTCGAAGGGATAAGAACGAGAGGGGAAATACTGCCTGGAAACATGGGGGGAGGCATTGGAGAGGGGCATTGGAGATGTATTGGGATAGGAATGGTGTGCAGGGGTATTGGGGCGGGGGGAGGCAGGAGATTGGACACTAGGAGGGATAGAAACGGCACAGGCATGGTGGGCTGAATGGCCTCTGTCTGCAACAGAGGAGGTGGAAGGACGGAGGAGGAGAAGGGAGGGCGTGGGGGCTGGGAGAGCAGGAAGGAAGACGGGAGAAGGGAGGGCGATAAATGGAAGGGAGAAGAAGACAGGAAGAGATAGAGGGAGAGTGCAAGTGGGCAGGGAGGAAGTGGAGAACGAAGAGAGAAGAGGGTGGAGAAGGGGGGAGAGAACGGAGAGAGAAAGGGGTGGAGAAGGAGAGAAGGGGATAGAGAACAAAGAGAGAAGAGGGTGGAGGAGGAAGAGAGAAGGGGGCGGAGGAGGAGGAGAGAAGGGGGTGGAGGAGGAGGAGAGAAGGGGGTGGAGGAGGAAGAGAGAAGGGGGTGGAGGAGGAAGAGAGAAGGGGGTGGAGGAGGAGGAGAGAAGGGGGTGGAGGAGGAGGAGAGAAGGGGGTGGAGGAGGAAGAGAGAAGGGGGCGGAGGAGGAGGAGAGAAGGGGGCGGAGGAGGAGGAGAGAAGGGGGCGGAGGAGGAAGAGAGAAGGGGGCGGAGGAGGAGGAGAGAAGGGGGTGGAGGAGGAAGAGAGAAGGGGGTGGAGGAGGAAGAGAGAAGGGGGTGGAGGAGGAGGAGAGAAGGGGGTGGAGGAGGAAGAGAGGGAGGAAGTGAGAAGGAGCAGGGCACCTACTTGATGCAGTAGAGGAAGTGATCCCTCCAGTCCACGGTGCCAGTCACCCCTGCCATGGTTTGGTTGGCGACAGTGTCGATGAGGCTCCTGTTGTTCTGGAAGTACTGTAGCAGGCTGTTGACAGCGCAGTCGGTAGGCCCAGGGCTGTCGGGGTTCAGCGGGGCGTAGCAGATATCCTTCAGCGTGATGTTCCTGCGCGCTGTCTCCGACCAGACACTGATGGCCTGCAGCCGGGTCTGGAGGTCCAGCAGCTGCAGGAGCAGTTCCTTGGAGGCGAAGAGGCCGCTGAAGGCCGTAGGCCCGAAGAACACTGAGTCGTAGGTGTATCCCGGGCGACCATCAGGCCCAGCTGTCACGATGATCTGGTTGGTGCGGAAGAAGGGCCCAAACTGGGCATCGTGGAAGGCCTTCTCACTGCGTGCCTGGCTGTCGGGGGCTGACCACAGCTCCACAGGGTCGGTGGTCAGTTTCACGAAGACCAGGCCGCAGGAGAGCACGGCCACAGCGGCACAGGATGCCAGCAGGACAGGCACCGGGTGCCGAGCCACCGCCGTTCCCCAGACCTGGAAAACCCAACTCAGCTTCTGCTGTGTGGACGTGGAGGGGGGAGGCCCGGTGCAGGTAACCTTCGGGGCCTCGTTCTTCTCATGGCCGCCTGGCCACTGCCTGAGGAGGAAGAGGAGGCAGGCGAAGAGGAGGACAGCCCCGGTGAAGAGGATCAGGCCCAGCGCCAGGGGTCCGTCCATCTGGCCTAACATCCAAGGCCCCGGGGGCGGAGGGGGTGGGGGCAACGCCGGGCACGACTCCACGCAGTCCAGGCAGGAGCAGGCCTGGCCCCCGGGTCCTGAGGGCTGGTCGCACCGATGGAAGGCGCCGTCGTAAGGCACGATGCCCCCCCCCGGGCCCGGGCCCGGGGTCGAGCCGTTGCTGATCGGTGGCACCAGGACGAAGTGGATGTCGAGCGGTGCTAGGCCGTTGGAGCTGTCTCCCTGGAAACGCAGCCAGCGTTCGGCATTGCAGAGCGCGGCCCCGTACTTGCCGCACATTGGGGAGATGGCGTAGCCACCGGTAGAGGGGATGCGAACGTTGCGGCACGAGTTGTAGCTGCCCTCGGCGAAGCGACTGCTGTAGTAGCACTGGTACTCGAGCACAGCGTCGATGAGCAAGCCGGAGACGTTGGCGCGGAAGGCCCGGGTCACGTTGATGTGCACACTCTGGTCCGGCGAGCATGTGTTCTGGCAGTACAGGTTAACAAAGTTGTCCACGCAGGACGGGCACCGGCTCAGGAGCGGCTTGGACATCGCCAGGCTCTTCTCCAGCATCTCCAGCTGCCGGGCCGAGCAGCAGGCCAGGGGGACCTCCGGCCCCACCAGCATCGGGCAGACCCGCCGCAGCAGCTGCAGGTGGGCGCTGCCCGTCACCCGCTTGGCCGGCCCGTTGTACAGGCACGGCACCCGGGCCGGAATCAGGCTGCCGCTCACCTCGGGGTTCCTGCCGCAGTCCTCGTAGAAGGCACAGTAGCCGGCCTGGTGGACGGAGGTGTAGGTCGCCTGGTGACGGTGGAAAGGGAAGGGAAGGGAGAGCGAGAAAAGGTAACAGGGTTTAGAGTGAAGTGGGCAAGTCACGGACCTGGCACTCAATGGCTTTACTCCTGCACCTAGGCCTCACCCTCTTCCAAGCTTTTGCAAGCTCCTCAGATGCTAGGGTTGGCTCATGTCCAGAGGGCCAAGCCCCGGGCGATGACCAGGCTCGGGACTGACCATTTGCCAAGGCCATTTGCGCGCCACTAAGTGCCTGACGATGACCATCCCCCAACAAGAGACAGAATCTAACCACCACCCCCTTGACGTTCAATGGTGTTCCCCACCCCCTCCCCGACTACCAACATCCTGGGGGTTACCACTGACCAGAAACTGAACAGGGCCTGCCCCACAGAAACACAGCGGCTACAGGAGCAGGTCAGAGGCTGGGAATCCTGCAGCGAGTAACTCCCCCCCAAACCCTGTCCCACCATCGACAAGTCAGGAGGGCGAAGGAATACCCCCCCCCCGCCCCCGGATGGGGGCAGCTCCAACAACACTCGAGAAGCTCGACACCATCCAGGGACGAAGCAGCTCCCCCGGCACTCGATTGGCCCCACATCCACAAACATCCCACTTCCCCCCCACCCCACACCACCAACACTCAGTAGCAACGATGCTCCATAAAGCTTTGGATAAATCATGACTCTCACAAACGAGGAGTGTACATGGATCCTTGCAGAAGTCAAAGGGAACTGAAGCTGGAACTAAATTGCCTGAACAGGAGGTGAAAAATGTGGGGAAGCATTTCAACGTTACACTGAGTCCTAGATGTCTCCAGCTTATAGAGTAAGCCTCCCCCCTCCACCCCCCAAAATAGACTGGAGATCTCATTGTCAGAACACAAGAGGCGTTTAGCTCACTGTACCACATACTTGGCTGACTGAGGTTTTCTACTTAGAGAGTCATACAACACAGAAACAGACCCTTTGGCCCAACCAATCCCAAACGCAACTAGCCCCTACCTGCCTGCTTCTGGCCCATATCCCCCCAACCCTTTCCTATTCATGTACTTATCCAAATGTCTTTTATACGTTGTAACTGTACCCCCGTCCACCGCTTCCTCTGGAAGCTCACTCCACACAAGGGCCACTCTCTGTGTAAAAAAAGTTACCCCCTCACATCCTTTTTAAATCTTCCTCCTCTCACCTTAAAAATATACCCCCTAGTTTTGGAAACCTCACCACAGAGAAAACACACCTGCCCTTCACATTATGTGCATCCCTCAAGATTTTATAAACCCCTATGAAGTCACCCCCCAACCTCCTACGCAGCAGTGATAGAGAGATCCCCCTCCACCCCCGTTCCCGGCAACATCCCGATAAATCTCTTCTGAACCCTCTCCAGTTTAATAACATCCTTCCTATAACAGGGCGACCAGAACTGGACACAGTGCTCCAGAAGGGACCTCACCAACGTCCCTGTACAACCTCAACATGACGTCCCCAACTCCTCTACTCAAAGGGCTGAGCGATGAAGGCTAAATACCTTCTTAACCCCCCTGTCTACACCTGACGCAAACTTCCAAGAACTATGGGCCTGAACTCCTAAGTCTCTCTGCTCTACAACACTCCCCAAAGCCCCTACTTTTGAGCACTACTTTTAATTTTTTCACCAAAATGCAATACCTTGCGATGGACCAGAATAAATTCCACCTGCCACTCCTCAGGCCATTGACCCAATCAACTTGTAATGTTTGGTGTGAAAGCGATCAACACAGAGCATCAAAATCTCTACTGGGCCGAGGTCCGAATCTGCTGAAAATCCCTTCACTATCATCATCAAAGGAGAATTAATCTGCATCCCTACATTGTTCCATGGCTCCAGATCTCAACCGACATCTAGCAAATTAGAAAACGTTGTCTTAATTGCTCTGAGGGAACTTCCCGAAGCGTCAATAACTCTACAAGCACCCAGTCGACATCCCTGGGAAATGAGGAAACACATTCAACAAAAAATTGTGTCACCCGACGAGACGAGTATCCATTTCCATGTGGAATCTCCTGACAGAAATCCAACTCATACAATTATAGAGCATGGAAACAACCTGTCCGTGCTGACCGGATATCCTAAACTGATCCAGTCCCATTTGCCAGCATTTAGCCCCTATCCCTCTAAACCCTTCCTATCCATGTCCCCATCCACAAATGCTGTCCCTGTACCAGCCCCCACCCCTTCCTCTGGCAGCCGTTCCATACACGCACCACCCTCTGTGTGAAAATGTTGCCCCTCAGGTCCCTTTTAAATCTTTCCCCTCTCACCTTAAACCTATGCCCCTCCAGTTTTGGACCCCCGTATACCCTGGGGAAAAGGGTCTATCCCCCCTACCCATGCCCCTCATGGTTTTATAAACCTCTATAAGGTCACCCTCTCAGCCTCCGACGCTCCGGGGAAAACAGCCCCGGCCTCTCCCTGTAGCTCAAACCCTCCAACATCCTGTAAATCTTTTCTGAACCCTTTCACGTTTAACAACATCCTTCCTGTAGCAGGGAGACCGGGATTGAACGCAGTATCCCAAAAGTGGCCCTAACCAATGTCCTGTACAGCTGCAACATGACCCTCCCAACTCCCTCTACTCAATTAAGGCGAGCGTATCAAACCCATTCTTCACTGCCCTGCTTACCTGCAACTCCCCTTTCAAGGAGCTATGTACCTGTGTGGCACCAATGGACTGGTTGAGAAGGGTTAAGGCTGGCATGGTGTAAGAATACTGCAGATTGAATACCAATTCGAGAGCCCCTAGACCGCAGTGAAATGTTCCAACCCACACGCACACCAAGTGACATTCGTGGCATTAAGGTGAACTGGGGACAGGAGGATGTAAGGTGGGATGGTGCGGCTTCTTAATAATGATCCCCTTCCCGCTGGAGGAGCCGACTTCAGACTTCCCTGTTGGCCCAGGGCAGCGAGGACTGTGCCAATCAACAGGTCTCAGACATTGCCATTTTTGTTGGTGAAGGGTCAACCACCCAAACGATGAAAGACTCCTGTCACTGTTTACAGACCACACAGGAAATTCGCTCACCGTTTTAACTCCTTCCCTGCCCATTTCAAGAGCATTGTCTGTTTGAAATCTTTCCACCTCTCTGCTCTTCACTGCCATCTTTCTAACACCCTGCCTCACCATCTGTCTGTTCTCTATCTCTCCACCTTTCTATTCTCCATTTCTCCATTGCCATCTCTCCGTCTCTCTCTGTTCTCCATCGTCATCTCTCCATTCCTCTGTCCTCCGTCTCTCCATCTCTCTGTTCTCCCTTTCTCCATCGCCATCTCTCTGTCTCTTCATCTCTCTCTGTTCTCTATTGCCATCTCTCCATCTCTCTGTCCTTCATCTCTCCATCTCCATCCCTCCATCTATCTGTTCTCCATCTCTCCACTGCAACCTGTCCGCCTCTCTCATCTCTATTTCTCCATTGCCATCTCTCCATCCTTCTCGTCTCCATCTCTTCATCGCCGGCTCTCCCCAGACCTGTTTCCGCCCCCACTGACAAACCCCCTCGGCCTGGCTTTTGTTTCATTGCTCCAACCCTCCTTCATTCTGTCTATCCACCGCTCGGTATCTCTGGTCCCTAATCCCTCCCTCTGTGTGAGGATAAATGGTGATGCCGTTGGTTAAGAGGGCGCCGAGCGGCAGAGTTACTGAAAACGGTGAGACCTTGCTGTAGCAAAGGAGGGACCAGTGGGTCGCTGTGTCCCTCCTCAGTCAGGTGGGTGGCTGTGCAAACAGCAGGGGACAGTCACCAATGAGCTGATGTGGGGGTCGTGTCTTTAACTACCAGGAAATTGTCACAAAAAGTTGATACTCACCCCAACAGAGACGAGGCTGAGCAGTGACGGAACAACAAACCCCTCCAGCCACATTCTCCGTTCCCTCTGTTGTCTGTCCTCACAGAATTGTCATCACTAGGGCCGATTCAATGGGCAACGTGGCGAGTGCAAACGGTCACGGGCTCCTGAGGCAAATAAGATTTTTGACTGAGTATCATGCCCCACGTCACGTTCCTCCCTTATCATTTCTGTCGTGTGAGGCAGGGCAGCCAATCTGAAGCTGCCAATTCTTGTAAATCCCAGTAATGATTAACTCAGTTTAAGTACGTGTGGCTGGCAGGAAATCTCTGAGAGGGTCACAGGTCACATCGCTCACTGTGTCACTCTGCTCAGTGGTCAACAGCGTTGACTCCCAGACCCCGAGCCCCAAATGAAATGAGAGCAGACGCTCTGAGGGAGTTACCCAGGAAGACCCTTGTGGGGAACAGGGAGCCTGCTGTGGGCGATGGTTTGAGTAGGTTGGGAGGGGAAGGGAGCAGGGGTGATGGACAATCCGTGGAGAAGCGGTGTGCCCAAAGCCCCAGTTGAGATGCGAGGGCCACTTCGACTGGCAGACTCGCTGGCGAAGCAGATACACAGGGGCGAACACGCCAATCTAACTGAGCACAAAGGAGCTAAAACTGAGCGAGAACCAAAGGGCAATGTGTTGATTCATGATATTGGTGCCACCAATTACATTAATCTCTGACAAATGTTAATGGCAGAGCTACAGATGGTGTTTGGCCCATCAAGTCCACACAGACCCGCACCCCCCACCCCCCGAAGATCACCCCACTCAGGCACGTCCTAATCCCCCTAACCCGCACATCCCTGGGCACTATGGGTAATTTAGCACGGCCAATCCACCCTAAGCCGCACATCCCTGGGCACTATGGGTAATTTAGCACGGCCAACCCACCCTAACCTGCACATCCCTGGGCACTATGGGACAATTTAGCACGGCCAGTCCACCTTCACACACTCATACAACGCACACACACTCTCACACATTCTCTCACATACACATACACTCACGCATACATACACTCTCACATACACTCACTGACAGACATGTACACACACACACAAAACATACTCAGACACACACACACACTCAAACACACATACACATTCTGCCATACATTCTCTTACAGACAAACGCTCTCACATATACACACACAGATACATACACTCATTCACACAGACACACACACATTCACAAACATAAGCACAGACAGACACAGAGGGACGTCTTCACATGGACACACAACATACACACACACACATAAACACACTGCACATACTCTCACATACATACACACATTCACACACAATACACAGACATACACTGACATACACACAGACACAGTACGCACACAGACATATACACACTGAATGCACACACATACACACACACAGACAAATTCACACATTCGCACACACACATCTACACACACACATGCACACACACATTTACACACACACGCATACATACACACACACATTTACACACACACATACGTACATACACACATGCACACACACATTTACACACACACGCATACATACACACAAACAGCATACAATCTCACACACACACACACACACACACACACACACACAGTCATACATACAGAGTCACAGACACACACTCTGACTCTCACACAAACATACTCTCTCTCTCTCACACACACACACACACACACACACACACGCTGTCAGGCACTCAGGCGCACTTTGGGTCAGCACGGTGACTCAGTGGTTGGCACTGCTGCCTCATGGCACCGGGGGACCCAGGTTCGATTCCAACCTCGGGTGACTGTCTGTGTGTAGTTTACATGTTCTCCTGCCTGTGTGGGTTTCCTCCCACAGTCCAAAGCTGTGCAGGTTAGGGTGGATTGGCCGTGCTAAATTACCCACAGTGCCCAGGGATGTGCAGGTTAGGGTGGGTTGGCCATGCTAAATTACCCATAGTGCCCAGGGATGTGCAGGTTAGGGTGGATTGGCCGTGCTAAATTACCCATTGTGCTCAGGGATGTGCAAGTTAGGATGGATTGGCCGTGCTAATTTACCCATAGTGCCCAGGGATGTACAGGTTAGGGTGGGTTGGCCATGCTAAATTACCCACAATGCCCAGGGATGTACAGGTTAGGGTGGGTTGGCCATGCTAAATTACCCACAATGCTCAGGGATGTGCAGGTTAAGGTGGATTGGCCATGCTAAATTACCCATAGTGCCCAGGGATGTGCAGGTTAGGGTGGATTGGCCGTGCTAAATTACCCATAGTGCCTAGGGATGTTCGGGATAGGGTGGATTGGCTGTGCTAAATTACCCATAGTGCCCAGGGATGTGCGGGTTAGGGTGGATTGGCTGTGCTAAATTACCCATAGTGCCCAGGGGATGTGCAGGGTAGAGTGGATTGGCTGTGCTAAATTACCCATAGTGCCCAGGGATGTGCAGGTTAGGGTGGATTGGCCGTGGGAAATAGCCCTGGAGTAATTCAGCCTCGGTGGACTAACGGTGGGAAATTCAGGGTCACAGGGATGGGACGTCTCTGGGTGGGATGCTCTTTGCAGGGTAAGTGGGGACTCAATTGCGCCTGTTTCCACATCACAGAAACTCTACGGTATACACACACGGCCGATCATTGCACTCTCAATCCTCAGCGCTTTCCTGTGACGTCTTATCTGCTGGTCGCCCGATCCCTCCGCGGGGCGCCTGCAAAGACACATAGCTGGTGTGATGGGTGCATCTACAGGGGGCCAATCTAGTTCTCAGGCATAGGGGAGATGTCAGTGTTTACACCTGCGTTTGCTCAAGGCCACAGGATAAGACATGACAGAGGCCCATCGTTTTCTGTAATCAGGTGTTCAAGGTCAGAATTCCACACAGTTCAAAGTCAGATTCCTCCAGATCAAATCGTTACCTTGGAACCCATCCCAAGGACACACTCAATTGTTTGAGGGCAAATGAGGAGCTTTGTTTATCATGTAAGTGTCAATGTTGATGCGATTAGATTAGATTAGATTAAATTTATGACTGTCTACCGAGGCACAGTGAAACGTGTCTCTTACATGCAAATCAATCAGATCTTACAACAGAAGTGCAGCAGAGTACCAGGACAGAGTGCGAATGCAGTGTCCCAGGTGCAGAGGTATATTGACATTATGGAGGTCCCCTTCGAAAGGTGACCACAGCTCCAACTTAGAAACGAAACTGCAGGAGCTGGAAATCAGACACAAACACAGGAATCACTGGGAACAAAGCTCGACGGGCCTGGCAGCAGCTCTGGAGAGGAATCGGAGCTGGCATTCTGGGCCCAGTGACCCTTCCTCAGAGCAGACCATGAGTCGACATGTTGTGGTCAAGCCCACGAACCCTCAGCCCTGGGGGGGGTTTCGAGTCATACAGCACCGAAGCTGACCCTTCAGCCCATCTCTTCCATGCCGACCAGATATCCTGAAATGACCTAGTCCCGTTGTCTGCATTTGGCCCATATCCCTCTAAACTCTTCATCCATCCAGATGCCTTTTCAATGTTATCATTGTACCAGCCTCCACCCCTTCCTCTGGCAGCTCATTCCACACACACACCACTCTCTGCGTGAAAAAGTTACCCCTCATATTTGGCTTGGATTGACCACACTGGGATTTCCCAATAAGCCTTATCCTAATTTCTCAATGACACTAGAAGGGAATTCTGGAAGGGAATGTGGAATCCACAGGTGCCCCATCTTCTAACTGCTTGCCTGAGAGGTTTTGCTCAGCACTCTTATGTTGGGTCTAAGCAGGACAAGGTGCTCTTTGGAGGGTCAGTGCAGACTCGACGGGCCGGACGGCATCAGCAACTTCCTAGCCCCGAGGAACATTCATAAATGAAAGATGCCATCAAGGATCTCAAACAAATTTGGAGTCAATGACTATCTGAGGGGACAGACTCATTTGAGTTAAACCTGGCACATAGGAAGATGGTAAAATGTTAGGCTGGATGAACACAGCAGGCCAAGCAGCATCTCAGGAGCACAAAAGCTGACGTTTCAGGCCTAGACCCTTCATCAGAGAGGGGGATGGTCATGGCTGTGGGACATCAGTCATCTCAGCTCCAGGACATCTCTGCAGGAGTTCCTCAGGGTGGTGTCCTAGGCCCAACCATCTTCAGCTGCTTCATCGATGACCTTCCCTCCATCATAAGGTCAGAAGTGGGGGATGTTTGCACAATGTTCAGCACCATTCGCAACTCCTCAGATACTGAAGCATCCCATGTCCAAATGCCACATGATCCGGGCAACATCCAGGCTCAGGCTGATGAGTGGAAAGTAACATTTATGCCAGGCAAAACACCAGGTTATGACCATCTCCAACGAGAGAGAATCTAACCATCTCCCCTTCACATTCAATGGTGTTATAATCACTGAACACCCCCTCCCCCTCACCATCAACATCCTGGGGGTTAGCATTGACCACAAACTGAACAGGACCAGCCCCACATAAACACAGTGGCTATAGGAGCAGGTCAGGGGCTGGGGATCCTGCAGCGAGTAGCTCCCCTCCTGACTCCCCCCCAAATCCTGTCCCATCATCGACAAGGCACAAGTCAGGGGTGTGATGGGATACCCCCCACTTGCCCCCTACAGGGGCAGCTCCAACAACACATGGGGGAGACGATGGCCTAGTGGTATTATCATTGGACTGTTAATCCAGAGGCCCAGATGATGTTCCAGGGATAGTAGGAACTGCAGATGCTGGAGAATCTGAGATAACACAGTGTAGAGCTGGATGAACACAGCAGGCCAAACCCATCTGAGGAGCAGGAAAGCTGATGTTTCGGGTCTGGACCCTTCTTCAGAAAATGTTCCAGGGATCTGGGTTCGAAGCCTGCCACGGCAGGTGGTGGAATTTGAATTCAATAAAAAATATCTGGAAATAAGAATCTAATGAGGACCATGAATCCATTGCTGATTGTTGGGAAAATCCCATCTGGTTCACTAATGTCCTTTAGGGAAGGAAACTGCCATCCTTACCTGGTTTGGGCCTATATGTGACTCCAGACCCACAGCAATGTGGTTGACTCTTAAATGCCCTCTGGGCAATTAGGGATGGGCAATAAATGCTGAGCCTGGCCAGGGACACTCCCTCGTCCTATGAGTGAATAAAGGAGCTCAGCGCCATCCCATTTCAAGCAGCCCCATTTTCATCGACCATTTCTCCTTCTAGTTGCTGCTGGAAAATCCAGGCAGGCCTCACCTCTCCCTCTATCCCCATAGCCCTACAGTTACACCCTCTCTGAGCGCAGTGTCTCTACAAACGCCAAGTCTGCCCGAGCAACGTCCTTTTGGAGGGACAAGGCAAGCTGCAGAGGTTTCGGAGTTTGCAGAGAATTAGTTCAGACACAGTCAGCCAAGAGCTAGCATTCTGGGTCCTGTGACCCTTCCTCAGAACAGACCTTGAGTTGGCAAGTTGTTGTAAAGTCCGTGAGCCATCAGCGCTGAGGGGTGACAGCTTTCGAGTCATACAGCACGGAAACTGACCCTTCAGCCCATCTCTTCCATGGTGACCCAGATATCCTAAAATGACCTGGTGGTCACACAGTGAGCCGAATGCTCTATCCCTGTGCTAGGGGCTGCGATGTGCCCAGTACTGGGCAAAATGCTCTTCCCCAAACCACCTGGAGATTCGCGTTTTCATCACTGAGGGCTGATTTACACAGTATCATATATCGTTTTCCCTTTGTAAGAACGTTATCAATTGCATTTATACAGCCAGGCGAGACCTTTACCCTCTGGGATAGCTGCAACAGCAGTTTTAATTCTGTCCAGTTCCTGCTTTCTCCATCTTTTATTTCTGCATTATCGATCAAGATTTCATGAAGCAGCATTGATTGATGCGTTGGAATGAAAACCACTGAAGGAAAGAGAGAGATAATAAAATGTGAGGCTGGAGGAACACAGCAGGCCAAGCAGCATCTCAGGAGCACAAAAGCCGATGCTTCGGGCCTAGACCCTTCATCAGAGACATCTCTATGTTCATCCAGCTTCACACGGTGTTATCTTGGATTCTCCAGCATCTGCAGTTCCCATTATCTCTGGCGCAAAGAAAGAGAGGTTGTTTTCCTCTAGCGACGTGAGCTCTTGGCTCAAATCCGATCGGATGGAAACCCGGGATTCTCCGTCTCGACAGAAGCATGCCAGGAAAACCACACAGCACAGAGGAGACTCTTCGGCCCATCGAGTCTGTACTTGACTGACAGCCGTGCCAAACCGCCGTGGGTGGGAAAATCGGATGGATTGACCGCAGAGCATCCATTCGCTACTCCTTCGGATACTGAAGCAGTCCCTGTTCAAATGCAACAGGTCTGGACAATATCTGGGCTCGAGGCTGACAGATGGCGATAAAATTCAGCCCACACAAACTCCAAGCTATGACCGTCACCCAATAAGAGAGAATCTAACCACCAACCCCTTGGCGTTCAATAGCATTACCATCACTGAAACCTCCCCCACTCCCCCACTACCAACATCCTGGGGGTCACTGACCACAAACTGAACAGGGCCGGCCCCACATGAACACAGCGGCTACAGGAGCGGGTCAGGGGCTGGGAATCCTGCAGCGAGTAACTCCCCCCCAAAGCCTGTCCCACCATCGACAAGTCAGGAGGGCGATGGAATCGTCCCCACTTGCCCAGGTCCTGTGAGTGATTGCACCTTCCTGCTTAGGCCTGGATAATCCATGACCTCCTCTCGTGATGGAGAATCGCTAGCTCCCTCTGCCTTAAATATTTTGTCATCTTTTCCTTTTGAGGACGGGGCTTTCAAAGGTTGATAACCCTCTCTGAGGGTTGGGGGGTGTGGGGAGGTGGTAAGAAACATCTGACAGTGCCTATAGAGATATAGAAATTTTATTTTCCGAGTTGCGGGGTAGAGGCGAGAAAATGCAATGTGGGGGACTTTGGTAACCGATCCCTTCCAGTTTATTTCTGAATAACTCTCATAAGCACAGAGCTCTGGATTATTGTATGAGAACATTCTGCGAAGGTCGTGTGAGATCATCTCAACCCCCCTACTGGTGCCATTGGCGATCCAGGGAAGGGCACCCGACCTGCTGAAAAGCCTGAGGTCAGGGGTCACGGTGCTCTGCGGGCTCTCCGTCTCGGCCAACCCAGATGCACCCGCCTTGCAGTGCGGTATCGTGGGAGTGCAGCACTGTCATGGATGGGATTCTAAGCCTGAGTACACACTCTCTGGGAGTCTAAAGTAGCCCATATGTCAGAACTATCTCAATGTGAGGCCTCCACCCGCTGATCTGACATTTACTGCTTCGACCGACGTTTCCGAAACAGACTGGCTGGCTCTCAGCAGCTTGTGGGATCTTGCTGTGCATGACCCCATGCGCCCTGCAGGACACTTGCCCATCGTCTGACATCTGGCCTGCTGCGAGTTAAATGCAGCAGGCATTTTTATAATTCACCCGCTGGCCAGGCCCAGCACTTATTGCCCCGATTCCCCCTAATTGCCCACCCCCCCCTCCCCGAGAAGGTGGGGGGGGTGAGCTGCTGCAGTCCCATGTGCTGTAGGGACCCCCACACGGTGCCCTCGGGGAGGGAGTCCCAGGATTCTGACCCAGCGACGCTGAAGGAACGGCCGATATATTTCCCAAGTCGGGGACGGTGAGGGGCTCGGAGGGTGAGCTTGTTGGGGGGTGGGGGGGGGGTGTTCCCATGTACCTGCTGCCCCTTGTCCTTCTGGATGGAAGTGGGTGGTGGGTTTGGAAGGTGCCTCGGTGAGTCGCTGCAGGGCATCCTGTAGACGGTACACACTGCTGTGACAGAGCGTCGGGGGTGGGGGGTGGGTGAAAGATGGACATTTGTGGATGTGGCGCCAATCGAGCAGGGGGCGGGGGCTGCTTTGTCCCTGGATGGTGTTGAGCTTCTCGAGTGTTGTTGGAGCTGCCTCTGTCCGGGGCAAGTGGGGGGGTATTCCATCGCCCTCCTGACTTGTTCCTTGTCGTTGGTGGGACAGGCTTTGGGGGGGAGTCAGGAGGGGAGCTACTCGCTGCAGGATTCCCAGCCCCTGACCCGCTCCTGTAGCCGCTGTGTTTCTGTGGGGCCGGTCCTGTTCAGTTTGTGGTCAGTGGTAACCCCCAGGATGTTGATGGCGAGGGGGAGCGGATTCAGTGATGGGAACGCCATTGAAGGTCAAGGGGAGGTTCTCCCCTGCTAGAGATAGCCATTGGCTAGAAACGGACAGCCATTGACCAATCCCAGCTCCTGACCTTTTTGGTGTAGCGTTCACACACTGGAGGCAACAATAAGAGCTCACATGGGCTGTAGTACTCATCACGCTCTCAGCAATAACGCGCACCGGTGTCTGCCCTGAACAAACTGTCTCTCTGCATGTTGGCATCGCTAACCTCCCTTTGTAGGCTGGCGGCCCGCACACCCCCTCGAAAAAACTGTCTGGAAGGAACTAGGATCTCATTCAGAACCACAGTCCTGGGCACCAACATTGGGAGCGAACTCCTCGTCTTGTTCGAGCCTGCACTGGCATACTTGGGCAACTTAAGAGAAACATAAAACAAATTGGAACAGGTTAGGTGAGCCTGCCCTCTGAGCCAGCTCCAGCCTTCAGTGAGACCATGGGCCGAGCTCAATCCCCTGTTCCCCTCTTTCGCACCGTGCCCCGGGAGCCCGTGTGATTTGGTTTCGATTTATTATCGTCAGCGAAAAGATACGCTCTGGGTGATCATCCCATACAAAGTGCATTCGGGTGATAGAACGGTGGGGGGAGGGTGCAGTGTTGCGGCGCAGATGCAGCCCGAGGTGGGCATTAAATTTGGAATTTGTGAGCTCCATTCATAAGAACAGCGGGGAAGAAGCTGTTCTCAAATCTGACGGGAGAGGTGTGCTTAAGTTTTTGCACCTTCTGCCCGAAGGAAGATGCTGGAGGAGAATACAACCGAGGGGTGGCACGGGGTCTTTGATGACGTTGGCTGCTTTCCTGGAGGCTCTGGGAAGTGTAGATGGAGCCAACGGATGGGATGTTGGTTTGCATGATGGCCTGGGCTGTGTTCACTACTCCCTGAAGCTTCTTGTGGGATTGGAAAGAGCAGTTATTATGCCGGACTGCGATGCATCCAGACGGGATGCTTTCTATGGTGCATCACTAAAAATGGGTGTGTCTTCAAGGGCAACTCTTTGGCCTCCTGAAGTAGAAGCATTTCTCGACAGTCATGTCGACAGGGATGGACCAGGTCAACACGTTGGCGACCGTCACTCCCAGGAACCCGAAGCTCTGGACTATCTCCGCCTGAGCACCATTGATGCAGACAGGGCCGTGTCCTCCATTCCGCTTCTGTCAGTCAATGATATCCTGGCTGATGGCGGTCAGCGTGTCAGGGGGTTTGAGAACATTTGCGAAGACTGGACCTGAGGGTGTTTTCGGGATGACCGTATCCAGATATCCGTCAAACCCACTGAAGTTGATTTTCCAAGGAGTTCTGCCGGAACTTTCTCTGGCGCCCTTCCATGTCGTTGTTGCCCGCTCGAAGTCTCCCATTGACCAGCGGAGGTCTGTGCCCACTGCCGAAGGCTGGACTGGCACAGCTGTTCCTCAGCAAAAGGCCTTCTGGGAAAAAGAGAGGCCCTCCCAAGACACAGGAAGGTTCCGGGGTCCTGTTTCAGAAGCCGGCCGACAGGAGGTGGGGTATTCGAACAACCGGCTGTGGGTGAACAGCAGCGGACCACCCTCCCCGCCAACAACACTCTCAACTCTCACGTGACTCCAGCCCTCTTAAAGGGGCCAGTGCCACCACGGGAATAGACGCGAGGACTTTTTGCGTGATTCACAGTCCAGTGAATGCACAGTACGCTCATATCGAAATAAATGAGATATGGTTCATATAAATGAGATATGGTTAATGGTTAACGAAGGTACTGATCAGTAATCAATAACATTTGCAATTTATCAGAGAAAAGGTCACAAAATTGAATAACAGGAGATAAGGCTCGCAATATTTGATTGCAATGAGAATTCAGATGTACACATTTGCCTGGTTACCAAGTAATTGTGCACCGCGACCTCGAAAGATGATCACCTCAGGCATTTTCCTACGATACCGAATGAGTCCTGAGTGTCCAATATGGCTGACGGGATGCCCAGGCCCATTCCCAGCCTGGGACCTCTCGATAGGTATCCAGAGCAAACGCCGGAACCTTTTTCTCTCTCTCTCGCAGCAATCTATTTGTGGAGAAGCGTCCTACCTGATGCACCAATGGCCTATCCAGATGCTAAACCTGACACCTTGACTATCTCCCACCCTGTTCCAGACTAGCTACCTACATGGGGGAAATGGCGGCAAGCTGAACGGAGACTGCCCGTTGGCTCGTGCTCAAAGGCACTTCACAATCCCCCGACGATGTTTTCGCTTGAGCCACTACCCCCTCCCGACCCGTTCGTGCCTGGCTCATTTCCAAGCCCACCCTTTTCGAAACGATACCAAGACTCCGAGCTGGTGTGACCGAGGGCGAGATTGGATGACGTCTTCGGGACAGGCACAGGGAGAAACAAGCTCTCCAATTGTATTATTTTTACGCTTGTACTCACAGTCTGTGCTTCGCAGGCCAAAGGGACATGTCCAGGGCAATGCAATTCTTCCAACTGTGACCAGCCTTTGGTTTTAAGATGCGCATTTCGTCCTGGCATGTTTTTAGGGACAGAGATTGTGGGTGAGGTGACAAAAACAAACAGCTTGTGAAATCTTGCTTTTTTTTTGGAAGTTGGAACAAGAAAAGCTGCCTGAATGTGCGTCGTCAAGCTCCCGCAGAACCAGAATTTGTCATTTTTGCTTGAAGAAATGGAAACTATTTTCCCCTCTCTCCGTGGGAGCTAAAACCCAAAGGCTCTCCCTCCTGGGCTGTTAGATTGTTTGTAAGACAAAATCTGTTCCCTGAATTTGCCCTTTCACCACAGGGGTGTGTTCAGGGGATGTTACGATATTAGAACAGTCAGTTTATGATAGTTACTGCATCTATTATTTTGTTAAGCTTTACAATAGAGTTGTTATCCCAAACAATAAAATGAGGGTGCCTTTATTGGTCAGTGCATTGAGTAGAGGGAGTTGGGAGGGTCATGTTGCGGCTGTACAGGACATTAGTTAGGGCCCCTTTTGGAATACTGCGTTCAGTTCCGGTCTCCCTGCTATGGGAAAGGTGTTTTTAACCTTAAGAGGGTTCAGAAAAGATTTACAGGGATGTTGGAGGGTTTGAGCTACAGGGAGAGGCTGGGGCTGTTTTCCCCGGAGCGTCGGAGGCTGAGGGGGTGACCTTATACAGGTTTATAACATCATGAGGGATATGGATAGGGTGAATAGCTAAGGAGTTTTTTTTCTCCCGAATGGGGGGAATCCAAAACCAGAGGATGTAGATTTAAGACGGTGGGGGGGGGGGGTAGTTTTCAGAGGGAGCTGAGGAGCAACTTTTTCACACAGAAGGTGGTACGAGCTGCCAGAGGAAGTGGTGGGGTCTGGTACAGTGACATGGGTGGGTATATGAATAGGAAGGGTTTATGGGCCAGATGCTGGCAAATGGGGTTTAGGATATCCGGTCAGCATGGATGAGTTGGTCTGAAGGGTCTTTTTCAATGTTGTACAGCTCTATGACTCCAAGACTTGCTAACTCTATGAAAGCCAGAGTGTTAATAAACCAGATTAGCACCAGAATGCAATTAATGTGTGCCTTACTGCTCAGACAGTAGGAGAAGTGACCCATTGACAGGGTGGGCTTGCTGCTCAGTAAATGATTTGCCTGGGGCTGAAGGCTGACCATGTCATCACAGAGCGAGGCAAAAGAGAGACAATGACTGCTCAGAGCAAGGTTCAGATATTTCTCCATCGCCCAGAGACGGAGCCTGCCACCAGCCAGTACACTGACACAGGCGCAGCCAAAGCTTTATTTAAGGGCAAAAATCACCATGCCCGTCCCCCACCGTCTCTCTCTCTCTCAGCAGTGGTTTAGCCTGAGGGGTCACTATGTCTCCTTAGGCAAGGGGAGGGGTTGGGGAGGAGAGTCCCTCACGGTCACCTCAGCAACGCCCCCCCCTCCCATCCCACCCCCACAGGGCCAGGATCGAACCCACGCTGTTGATGTCGCCCTGCTTTACAAACTGGCCTTTAAAGGAGAGAGAGCACTCTAAAGTTACTTGCTGGGTGTGTCTTTGGATCCAGAAAATGAATTGGGAGCTTCAGCAAGTTGGCACACATGGCATAAAGAATTCCCGGGTGTCTTTGCGTTGGAACTGGAGTTTGGATGGGGAAGTCGGGTTACCATCACAGACCCAGGGGACAAAGAATGGACAGAGACCTGGGGCCATGCAGCACAGAAACCTTAGATCCAGCCATGCTCCCAAACTAAACTAGACGCCCCCTGCCTGGTCCCGGCCCATATCCCCCCAAACCTTTCCCTATCCATGTACTTATCCAAAAGTCTTTTATACATTGTAACTGTACCCCATCCACCGCTTCCTCTGGAAGCTCATTCCACACACGGACCGCTCTCTGTGTAAAAAAGGACTTGTCCCCGTGTCTTTTTTTATATCTCTCTCCTCTCACCTCAAAAATGTGCCACCCTAGTCTTGAAACCCCCCCCCCACCCTAGGGAAAAGACCGCTGCCATTCACCTTACCTGTGCCCCTCATGATTTTACAAACCTCGATAAGGTCACCCCTCCACCTGCAGTGGTAAAAAGGTCCCAGCCTCTCCCGATAACTCAAACCCTCCCATTGCCGGCAACATCCCGGTAAATCTCTTCCGAGCCCTCTGCAGTTTAATAACGTCCTTCCGATAACGGGGAGACCAGAAGCGGACGCAGTGCTCCAGAAGGGCCCTCACCGACCTCCTATAGATCTTCGTCAGGTAGTGGGGCTCACTGGACTATGACCACAAATGTGAGATGTTGTCGGGGGAGGGTTGAAACGGTACAATGACATCCCGGATGGCCCACCACTGAACTCCTGCCAGGTCAAATAAGGTCAAGGGTGGATCTCTGGAATTCACCTCCAAGGATCTTGTGGCTAGCACCGCACAGCTTCACGTTGACAGCTCCTGGAGATAAGAGGTTACTGTTTAAGCCACTACAATGGTGACTGCATTGCAACAGAGCTAAAAACATGATGGATTTGCATTTCCCCGTCTTGAGGCCGACTGGTTAGTCATTTTCACCTTTAACCAGTCCTCTAGCAGTTTTCAGGTCAGGTTATTGCCCAGCGAGCAGAACCGAGAGACAAAGCAGCTTGCGCAAGGGCAATATTTGGTGTAATGATCATGTCCGCGATGAACCTTCATCCACCTCAGGTGCCCACTGAATTGTGCTTGAACTTGTAACTAGGGCCCTAACCTCGCAGTCACCTTTTGGCCCTTAGACACATATCGCTCCCCTGATCCCCAAAGCCATCCAGTTAGCGAATCTCACCAAATGCAGGGCGACACAAGCGCAAGGCTTGATGTATTGTCATGCCCCGAAGGACAGCGAAAAGTTTTGTTTTGCAAGCAGGTCATACCGTGCGAAGTGACAGAACGGAGCGGGGATTATGGCTGCAAAGAAGGGAGCCAGATCAGTGTCAGGTTTGAAATTTGGGAATGGTCCACTCGGGAGTCCGACAACAGCGGGGAAGAAGCTGTTCTTCAATCTGGTGATGCGTGTCTTTAAGCTTTTGTATCTTGCGCCTGATGGAAGAGGGTGGAAGAGATTATAACGTGGGCGGGGGGGGGATGTTTGATGATGTTGGCTGCCTTCCTGAAGCAGTGTAGACGGAGTCGATGGGTGGAGGGTGGTGGACTGGGCTGTGTTCACAATGCTGTTGGGCAGGGCAGTTGCCAAGCTGTGGGATGCACCCAGATAGAGAGCTCACCCTGTAAAAGTTGGTGAGGGTCCTTACGGGACGTGCCGAATTTCTGTAGCTTTCTGAGGGGATGATGACGGTATTGTTCCTTTTTAACCATCGTACCCAGGTGGGTGGACATGGACAGTTTGTTGGTTATCATCGCTCAAGTACATTTGGCCAGACCACACGATTAGTGCGATGTTTTGTAAAGACCTTTATTATAGCTTTTCCGCACTTTGGATGGTGGGCTGAAAGAACCGGATTTGAGGATTTTTTGAAGGGATTGCTGCAAAACTCTTTTGGAAAACCAATAACATGGCACCCAGTGTTTGCACAGTTGCTTGTCCAAGCAGTAGGGGGAGCCCTGTTGCGGACAAGCTAGAGCCGGGGTGGCTGCGTACAAATGGAGTCTTACCTGGCGACAGGTCGCTGATTGGTCTGTGAATATGGGAGGCAGATGCCCATTGGGCCTCGAGAAAGGAAGGGACTCTACATCTCAAGCCTGAAGACATTTGGGTTTATTTCCTTTCATCCATTGCTGTGCAGCTGAGGCTTTTAACTCGAATGTTCAGAGACTTTTATGAATGTGAACTGGTCACCCCGCGCCTCTTACAAACAAGTGAAAGCATCTGGAGATGAATGACTGAGGATCAGTGTTCTGATCAACCCCGAAATTTACCTCCAAACCCTCTGTGAACAGGGGCCACCGACGTCTCGGGCTTTCCCTCCATCTGTAACGGCGGCTCAATGGTTAGCACAGGGACCAAGTGCCACCCTCACAGTGCCAGGGACCCAGGTTCCATTCCAGCCTTGGGTGACTGTCTTCGTGGAGAGTTTACATGTTCTGCCGTGTGTCCGCTCTTCCGGGCTTCCTCCCACAGCCCGAAGATGTGCAGGTTAGGGTGGAATGGCCGTGCTAAATTACCCATAGTGCCCAGGGATGTGCAGGTTAGAGTGGATTGGCCGTGCTAAATTACCCATAGTGTCCAGGGATGTGCGAGTTAGTCTGGACTGGCCGTGCTAAATTACCCATAGTGCCCAGGGATGTGCAGGTTAGGGTGGGTTGGCTGTGCTAAATTACCCATAGTGCCCAGGGATGTGCAGGTTAGGGTGGATTGGCCGTGCTAAATTACCCATAGTGCCCAGGGATATACAGGTTAGGGTGGATTGGCCATGCTAAATTACCCATAGTGCCCAGGGATGTGCAGGTTAGGGTGGATTGGCCGTGCTAAATTACCCATAGTGCCC